>NW_026260840.1:0-218115 GCF_024613125.1 Pisolithus orientalis | reverse complement strand
TACTGTTGGGAAATATTACTATATGTTCCGACGTCTAGATTGATCCAGACTTACATGTGTATCAACATGTTGTTCATCACATGACATTCCTTAGCAATCAGCTCCACAATGATGTCATTCTGACATCATATTATACGTCATATTCCATGACCTTCCATGCTGTTCTTTACTATACTGAGTAGTAGTTTCCTTTTACGCTCTTGGTCCGTGCGTACCTACTCATGTATATAAACTTGGGGATTTCTTCCTCAATCCCCATCGAATCAAATCAAGTATTCGATACTTCACTTGTCTACTCGACAACTGAGCCCCTCAAACACTCAAAGCTTTTACTTCAAACGCTACTACCTTTCTGAATAAAGGCAAGTGTTCGTGCCTAGCTCTTTTATTGCTTCCCGTTCCTCTGCGCAATAGGTTATGAGCCCCGCCCTATACTAGGCGGTCAGCTATTTGCGGTATTTGCATAGAACGATCACTGCCGACGGGCATATCACTATGGATATCGTAGGCCTAGAAGCGCTAGGATCGGTAGTAGTAGTCTTCGCTGTCGCTATTGTGGCAGGCCTTAATCAGGCCATTTTATTACTTCATTATGGTGGACATGACCCGCGGTTCCTTCGGGAAATTGCCATACGCTCTATAGCGTTTTGGCTTTCTTTTCTAGGTCTCTCCGCTTGGTGGCGAAGGCGACAATTGTTGCTTCAAGAGCAGATTGTTCGCAGGCTGCTTTTACAGCGCCTTTTAGTTCGTCCACCTACTCCTCCACCTCATTACTTACACTTTCATCTCCCCGATATCGATCACGACGCCGACCTTGACCCGGTTCCGCCCTATGATGTGGTTGAAGCGCGTGACCCGCCTTCTCCTCGTCGGGCACCTACCCCTCTTCCTGAGGAAGTTGCGGCTGTCAACGAATTGTTGGAGCCACAGGTCGTTCTCGCTGTCGCTGACGACATCGCTGAGTTCGATTTACTCTAACTTTCGTTTGCTTTGTCGCCGAACTGGACTAATCTATTTAAAAAGATGTCTTTGGTCGTTGCAAAGAAACTCGAACTCACTATCGCTGAGCAAAGAGATGGAATGTATGATGTAAAGTGGAGAAAGTATGCGGTCAAAGAGATTATAGAATATACTGAGATGATTTATGTACGGGATTGCGCCAATTGGAGAGAGGCCGTACCGTCGAGCGTCGGGTTCTTCAAAAAACCCAATCCTGCGACTTATCTCGTTCCCATTGACACCGTGGAAACAGCGTGGCAGACTATGCCCCACTTTCCCGGGTTCGAATCGCCTTACTTCTATCCTGGCATCCATCTCGCCTATCACGGGTACCTCACCGACTTCTTCCCAAAACTTTCCCATACCTCGTCTCCGCACGCCATAGCTAATTTTAACGGGTGCGATCTTCCTTCAGCTTACTATGAAGATCCTGCCCTCGACTCTGTTCCCGCGTTTACCGTTACCCACGACACATTCGTCTACGTATACTACAACGTTCATCCCCTCTACGATCCCTGTTTCAACAGCCTCATCCCGTCTCTCCGCCTTTGAACCGCCATCTGGAGTTCCATTTCCGAGGAGTTTGGGATGACGGATCAACGGATGTCCGATGTGTCCCAAGATGGTATCGGGAACGACGCTGCGGAGGAGACCGCTTTGATAGCAGTCTCTTTAGGTTTATACGACGGTATAGGGATGAAGCGGATGTGGGAGTTACCTTGCGATATAACTCTGCTAACCGGCATCTTCAGTGGGGTTACGGTCCCACTAACGCAGAATTCGCTTACTGGCCAGGAACAGAGGAGATTCTACGCGATCTCGAACGTGTCATGGATGACACTACTTACGACTATCTCGCAGCTCCCAGACCTCGCGGAATACGCACCACGGCTCTTAGCAGAGCTCGTGAAGCTCTCGCCATACGTCGCAAATTATCCTCTTCCAAACTCTCTGGACGCACCGTACGCATCAGGCGGCCGAAACCACTCGGCAACTAATACTTGCGTACTATATGAATCATACAATGTATTTGAAGTTTTAGTTAAGGACAAACATTTTCGTCATTCTTATGCTCTCAATATTCCATATTCGTGTGCGGATCCTTATTTAGGATTCAGTGCCGATGGAATTCCGTTACATGACTGTAATTGGAGTTTCATGGCTTATCATTATTTTGCTCCGCTAGACTTTTTAAGTCTAGAGCGAAATAATTCTCGCATCTCCTCGTGGAGATTCGCTGAGAAAGGCACACAGGCACCGAAAAACAAAATGGAGAAAAGACGAAATCCCCGTCCTTACTATATCAATACTTGTAGACGCAAGCGCCGTCCATCTCAGAAGGCTAGAGCAGCCGCTCGCCGAATCAAAATTCGCGGTCATGAATTAAATCCTCCATCCTTTTCGACTCATCCAACTCAATCCTACCTTTACGAACATCTTTTAATGGACTTTTGATCCATAGATGTCCGAAGGTCTCTCCAAGCAAATCCCAAAACTTAACGGATTGAACTGGGCCTCTTGGTCGGTTCTTATGAAAGCCTATATGCAAACCCTTGGCATCATGGGTGTAGTTGACGGCACAATCGCACAACCAGCAGCCGGAGATCCTACTCTCCCTGCTTGGATTACTTCGGATACCTGCACTCAGGGTATTTTGACCTTATACTGCGATCCAATGATCGCAATGTCAATCGATGGACATGCGACTTCTCATTTGAAATGGGAAGCTCTCAAATCAGCATACGGCGCTCCTTCGGCCATGACGACATTCATGGAATTTCAGCGGCTCATCCGCATCCAAATAAAACCGAAGGATGACATCATGCAGAAGATCGCGGAGATCACTATGCTTATTTCCGCTATCAGCGCTCAGGGCATTGCCCTCAATGACAAAATGAAAGCGCTAATCTTAGTCCGTTCGATGACTCAAGCCTGGGAACAGGCACCGGTCAATATTTTATCGTCTATTGCCGCCGATCAACTTTCCCCTGATACGGTCATACCTCGTATGAAAGAAGTCTGGGCCCACAAATCGGGCAAATCTATGCTTCCCCAACAGGAAAAGGCTGGGTCGTCATCGACCACAGTCAAACAAGAATCCAATTCACTTCTGGCACGCATGAATAAGCCGCCACTCTGTCAAATTTGCAGAGGCGGACATAATACTTCCGATCATCAATCTGGATCAGGCTCTGGATCCTTTCGCGGTTACCGTGGAGGTCGCGGAAGAGGTCGCGGAGGTCGTGGACGTGGACGTGGAAACTATACTCCCTATCAGCAAGCACCACAGCAGTCAGGTTCTGGTTCTCGTGGCCGAGGCCAAAACCGTCGCCGAGGCAAGGGCAAAGCCCGAGCCCATAACGTAGAAGTCGAAGGTGCTGAACCTATCGACACCGCTTATCTGGAAGAAATTCCAGAAGAATGTTACGGCCAAAATTCCTATGAACCCGAATATACTGCTCAGGGTCAGGAATTCTACGAAAATGCTGCAGCTGCTTTTGATGCAGGAGATTTTGATATCACTGCAATCAATATTCCAGTTCCCACTCGTCCCAATACTCCCGAATATTCTCTCCCGGATACTACTCCGGTTGAACGAGTTTATTCTTCCGATTTAAATACATACCTCGGGTCACATGTCATAGCTGACACCGAGATGTATGATCCTGATCTTACTCGCCAAGATATAACTATGGCGATGGAAGAAATTGGGAATTCTCCCAATTATCCAGTTGATGTCACAACCGGAAACCTTGCTCCTTGGTATCTGGAGGAAATTCAAAATTTCCAACCGGATCAAGTTGAGTCAGTACCGATTCGTGTAAACATTCCCGGCTCTAATATCTGCCAATGTTCCATTTGTCGCCGAACAGCCAAACCTTGCGTCCGACTGGGTGTATCCCTTTCGGAACCACAACAACGGAGCAACTCGGACTCTCATCCGAGGACGATTTCCCTTCCCCCTGTTGAGCAGGACGGGACATGTACGAGTGGTTCCCTCGAACCCTCAGTACGAATGGGAAATTCCGTTTTGGCTGGCGAGAATATGGTGGAGGACCAGAATGCAAAGGATAATGGCAATGCGTCTCAGACGCAACAACGGATTATTAATATCTCTGCCCCTCGACTTCGAGGACAGAATAGTTCAGACGGAGGATCTCTCCGCAAATCCGTATTATTAAAAGCCTCTAAAAAGAGAGCTAAGCCAATGTCCTTATCTAAATTTCACGAATCTGTGCCAGAATTACCTGTTGTAAAATCTCTCCGTATAAAGCATAATCCAGACATCGAGTATGATCCCAACGAATCTGCCTCTGGATATTTACCCATGCAATTCGATGGCCATGCTTTCGATTCTTATGACTGTTACCCTTTTGGTGTGACATCATATGCGAATCTAAAAAAGAACCTTCCAAAGGGTGAGTCATTATGGATGTTGGATTCTGGAGCATCACATCATGTGACTCCTTTCAAAACTGACTTCTTGACCTATCGAGAATTTAAAAACCCACCTTTGGCCTCTACTGCAGGCACTAAAAAGGTTCAACTTCTCGGTCAAGGAACAGTGGTTATTCGCCTGGAAAATGGCAGTAACCTTCCACTACATAATGTTGTTTATAGCCCTCTATTTTCGAAGAGATTATGCTCTCGAAATGCGCTCCTCAATAACGGGTATAGGAGCACAGCGACTCTTACTAGCGAGACTATCAGAGCACCGGATGGCCGGATTGTCCTTGAAGCGAAAGTAGCTTCACCGACTTCACCTCTTCACTGGTTTGTGGGCGTACCGCTTCCACCTACCACTGCCTATGGGGTCCTTTGCCCTCTGGTTAAGGAATCTCAAGAGTCTCTTTGGCATAATCGCATGTGTCACCCTGCCAATGCAGTTCTCAGACATATTCGCCGATTAGGGCTAAAACAAGATATACAAATACAGGGGGAGGCTACCTCTTGTAAAGGTTGCGCACAAGGCAAATTATCTTCTGAAGCCTTTAAACCTTCTTGGAAACGGGCAACCAAACCTCTCGAGTTGGTTCATGCCGACTTAATGGAGTTACCTGTCGAATCCTATTTTCGGTCCAAATATATCTTAACCCTCTTGGATGATTACTCATCCTACGGTTTCTGTCTCTACCTTCGCAACAAATCCGACACTTATACTGCTTTCGCCAATTGGTTGGTGTCTATGCAAAATACTACTGGGCATCATCTACTTGCGCTCCGTTCGGATCGAGGGGGAGAATTTATGGGTTATACTTTCAAAGCGCTCCTTTCTTCGCGCGGAATTACCCATTATCTATCTATTGCCGACCAACCTCAACAGAATGGTCGAGCAGAACGCTTTAATCGGACAATTTCCGAAAAAGCTGGGACCATTCGACACCATGCCTGTGTTCCAAAACGCTTCTGGAACTTTGCTTTCGACTGTGCACTTCATGTGTACAATCGTACTCCTCTCAAAAGGATTATATTCAAGACTCCAGTTGAACTATTCTTAGGAAAAGTCCCGGATATCACTTATTTCCGCACCTTTGGCTGCAAAGCCTTTGTATGGGTTCCTAAAGAACAAAGAAAAGACAAATTGGAACCTCATGCAGTCGAAATGGTATTCATGGGATATGAACCCAATACCAAAGGATATCGGTTCCTTCATGGACAAAAGATAATTCTTTCTCGTACTGCAAAATTCGTAGAAGACTCTTTTCCTTTTTGCTCTGGTCAACAAAAATCCGAAACCTTTGACCCCGATACCGAAGACGACCAAGACTCTGATTCTTCCGACTCTGAAAGCCTTCATTCACTTCCGGATCCTGATCAGATCCAACCGCCGACTCATCACCGGCAACCACCTCGTCCTAATACTCCTCCACAACCAAACCCACAGCAGAGACCTCAGGACCAAGGAAATAATAGAGGTCAACAAAAAAGAGCACCTGCTGCTGTACCATCAGTCGACCCTCGTCATCTTAGGCATCCTCACCAACCTGAATTTATTCAAGGTGACTCGCGCAATGTTCGCAGAGCTCAACCTCCTGCCGATGACAGAGAACCTCGTCCAAAGCGTCGTTTTATACCAGTATCTCGTCCTGGGAATCTCTATGGAGACAGACCCCCAGTTGACATTGAAAGAGATATTCAAAGAAATCGGGATCAAGCACAACAGTGGATTCGCAATGCTGAAGAGCATGCACGACAAACCAGGGAGTTTATTCGTTCACAACAAGAGCAAAGGAGACCTCCTTCTCCGAGGTTACCTCCTACACTTGTTCCTCCTGAAGTTCCTCGTCAGTGGACTGAACATCCACAAGGAACTACACCTCCTTCTCCTGGTTCACCGCTTACTCCACTTCCGGAAACTCCTTCTTCGCCTAAAGGCATGACAGACCAACATGCACAAATGCCAGGTCCTGAAATGCATCCTTTCGAGTTTGCATTGGCTGCCAGAATAAAAGAATCTCCGGAACATTTTAAAGATGTGCTAAAGTTATCTCCGGATTTGCAAAAGAAATGGTTCGATGCTATGAAGGACGAATTAAAGTCTATTGAAGAAAGACAAGTTTGGACTTTGGTGGATCCTCCCAGAAATCGGAAACCAGTCAAGTGTCGATGGGTTTTCGCAATTAAAAGCGATGGTCGTTATAAAGCTCGTCTTGTGGCTAAAGGCTTTACACAAGAATTTGGTACCGACTTTGAAGATACCTTCTCTCCAGTGGCTCGTTTCGAAACTGTTCGAATCTTACTTGCATTCGCTGCCCAAAGAAATTGGGATACTGAAGCCCTGGATGTTAAAACCGCTTTCCTATATGGAAACCTTGATGAAGAAATTTATATGGAGCAACCAGAAGGTTTCAAAGTTTCGGGTCAAGAACACAAGGTTTATCGGTTGCTTCGAGCCTTATACGGCTTAAAGCAAGCTGCGTTGGCATGGAATAAAGCCCTTCATCAATCTCTACTAGCAATGGGCTATATTCGTTCAAAAGTGGATGCTGGAATTTATATCCACATTTCCAAAGCTGGAATTGTCATTTTCCTCGTCTATGTCGACGATGGACTCTTTCTAGGATCGGACAAACGTCTTCTCAAAGCCAAGAAAGAACAATTCATGAAGAAATGGGAATCTCGTGATCTTGGTGAAGTCAAGGAATACCTTGGCATTCAAATTCACCGTGATCGATCCAAAAAGGAACTTTATCTCGATCAAATACCTTATGTCAAAAAGGTTATCAAAAGATTTAATATGGAGACTGCTCGAAATGTTCGCACTCCATTACCTTCGGGATATCAACCAGAAAAAGCACCCATGGATTATCAAGCCACATCTTCTCTTCGGTCACAGTACCAATCCATCATTGGATCACTGCTTTATATGGCACTCGGTACTCGTCCCGATATTGCCTTTGCGGTTATTCGCATGTCTCAATATATGGCAAATCCTACCGAAGATCACCGAAACAAAGCCTTGCATATAGTTCGCTATATTGCATCTACTCCTAAATTGGCTTTATACTATTCGGGACTTGAATCTCGAATCTATGGCTTCGCCGACTCTGATTGGGCTGCTAATAAAGACACTCGTCATTCCACTACTGGATATGGCATGTTCCTCGGATCATCCCTTATCTCTTGGCGCTCTCGTAAACAAAAGACAATCGCGCTCTCCTCTACAGAAGCCGAATATATGGCTCTCTGTGATGCTGCACGTCAAATCAAATGGCTGTCAATGCTATTTGATGAACTTAAACTCAAGACCGAAAAGACTATTCTATACTGCGATAATATGGGAGCTCGCTTTATTGCTGAGAATCCTGTATCGGACGGTCGTTCCAAACATATCGACGTCCAATGGCACTTCGTTCGCGAATGTGTACAAGATGGTTTGTTCAGTATTGAATACATTCAAACTGACAAACAAAAAGCAGACGGTCTTACAAAATCTTTGACATGGCAAAAATTTGAAACTAATCGCTCGTCAATGGGTCTCGTTACCTTACCCTTTTAGAGCGAGGGGGAGTGTTGGAAATATTACTATATGTTCCGACGTCTAGATTGATCCAGACTTACATGTGTATCAACACGTTGTTCATCACATGACATTCCTTAGCAATCAGCTCCACAATGATGTCATTCTGACATCATATTATACGTCATATTCCATGACCTTCCATGCTGTTCTTTACTATACTGAGTAGTAGTTTCCTTTTACGCTCTTGGTCCGTGCGTACCTACTCATGTATATAAACTCGGGGATTTCTTCCTCAATCCCCATCGAATCAAATCAAGTATTCGATACTTCACTTGTCTACTCGACAACTGAGCCCCTCAAACACTCAAAGCTTTTACTTCAAACGCTACTACCTTTCTGAATAAAGGCAAGTGTTCGTGCCTAGCTCTTTTATTGCTTCCCGTTCCTCTGCGCAATACCTACATCTTCGAAACTGTTTCTCACATAGACGCGAGAGTTGACGGCCGCGCGAACGTTCATTATGGAACCGAACCGCGCATGGCTTTTTGGTATAGGTAGGCTACGGGACGGTGACATATATAATGACAGGTCCTACGCTTCGTCCCGTTAACTGATAACCCAGGATGAGCACCAAGGCTTCAATTGCAGTGTTCCCCACAAACCACCCCCACACTGGGTGTCCATTAGCTCATGTTCAGCGATGCGTACCCTTTTGCGAATTCCCTCACTGCCCTTGCCTCCTAGACAAGATACCATCCACGTGGATTATATGCTCAGCACACATATCATTCCCGCTGTCTTGCCTAGACTGGTTCCAGATATTCCCATTCCCAAGGTTCCAACATATATTAATTTGATACCAGCTTCTGAAAGGTGGAAGCAAGCAACCACGGTCATCAGGGAACTTATTGAGAGGCAGATGTGTTTCGCGCAAGGGAAATTGACCGGTGACTGTAGCCAGAAACCACTTTGGAATTGTGTCAACCGCTATGTCCGGGTACATAGATGCGATGCCTTGGGGACTGGTTTGACCTTGTTCCTCGTTCCTGCAACCGGGTTCCCAAAGGAAGTGAGTATAACTAGCCACTTTCCTTGTATGTTGGTAACTGGGATTTTAGATATGGGAGCCTATGTTACGAAGTCTTCTAGATTCGACATCTGGTCTTAGGAAGCCGTCAATCATGGCGACTCGGCTCTTGTGAATGCGGGGAGTCTGAGCGGAATTTGTAGGATGTGCTCCCCCTGTGACATCCATTGGATCTGACGGTCCCTCAGTCGACTGGCACGATGGTGCCCGTGACATTGCGAATTTTCTTTTAAACTACCTCCCTGAAGAGAGCACCCCTGTGCCCTTGCCTACTTGCCTTGCGCGTGTTCCAGAAGCCACGAGTAACACACGCAAAGAACTTGGCTATCACTGTCGGAGGCTTGTAGTAGCTGGTCACTCGTTTGGTGGCACTTCCTTGTAGGTGTTGGTACTGCTAAGTTAATGGTTGCTCATTTCTTCTTGTGCAGAACTTTGGCAGCTTTGAATTTCCCGAAGTTGTTTTCGTCCCACCCTTGGCAGCAGTTTTTGGGCCTTCCCACGGTCTTTAGATATATTTATTGTGTACGCAATAATGTACCTAATAGATGCCATCATCAGGGGGAGGTTCCAGCCAATTCCAGCAATGGTCGTGAGGCACCCTCCCTGCCGCTAATGGCAAAGATCAACGTTGTGGGGAAGGTAAGCTGAGCGTGTTACATCCCTCTACGGAGGTCCACCCGTCTATCGGGCGAGATTCGCCATGTAGCTAGGCGGGATCTTTGAGTGTTTTCTATCCCTCCCAGGAGGATTCCCGAGCCATTTTCCGTTGTTCATCTACCTATGTCCCAACCATCTGTCAGAGGCACTAATCAGACTGGGAGGGTTCTTCGAGTATTTTCTATCCCTCCAAGGAGGCTCCTCGAGGCTTTTCCTGGGAGCTCATCTAAGTATATACCGACTATCTGCCAGAGGTACTCCTCCAATTTTGTTTCGCGAACTTTATGTTGCTAAATCACAATGCATTAATATGTTGTGCATGGAAAGGTGTATTGCATGATGACTAATACATGGCATGAGGTAATCCCGAGTCAAGGAAGAAGAGTGTGAATATAGAACATTTGGGGTAGATGTGACTTGTAAATAGAAAAAGACATGGATCAAGATATGGACATCAAAATGTTGCCACCCCACTAGATGCAGGATCTTCCACAGACATCTGATGGACTACTCACCAGACGACTTTGACATTGTTGTGTCACCAAGATGTGAGGGGGGTGGGTACATGTGAGCAGAATTAGGATCAGGGAGGGGGGCAGTTTGTCTGGGTGGTGCGAGGTCATGGTGAATGTTACTGCCAAAATGGTAACCTGGCCCATGAGTGACAGTGGCATGTTGGGCACCATAGTTTGGATGCCCTGTGTTGTTGGTGGAGGGGACATGGGAAGCACCAGGATCTGTGTATGAGCCATGGTAGGCAAGATGGGGCAGGGGATATGCAGGATGGTAAGGAGCTGCTGGATGGTTGTACCACCCTCCATGTAAGCCAGCATTGTAATCATATGGTGCACCCAGCATCTGCCATGGTGGCACTCCAGGCCCAGGGAGCTGATCAACAAAACCATGTTGCTGAGATGGATGGACAAATGACTCTTGGCAAGATATAGGATGGGGAATGGGATAAGGGCAGGGCAGATGAACTCCGCCCACTGTCAGATTGGAGTGCCCACTGTGATCACTTCCCTGGGGACCATCAGCTTCTCCTTTAATTGTGGGCAAATGACCTTGGCAGCCAAAAGTCTTGCAGACACCATAGATGGACACTCGCCAGATAATCCTGGCTCATCCAACTTGGGAAATGCCTGGTGCTGAAGGTTAAATGGTTCAGGCTCATCACCTGAATGGGTTCCACCCTGCACAATGTGAGGCCTTGGGCACTCTGCTTGACTTGTTGTCAGCAGATTGATGTAGATTGCTGGGAGTTCTAAGTGGGATGGCTGTGGAATCGATGAACCTGATCCAGCGGTGGTGTCACTCATACAATGGGAGAAGAAGGAAGTCCATGTCTGAGGGGACAGTTGGTCTGTCACCCTGTCCAGTAAAAAGGTCAGCAGCATAACAAGTATCCAGGCTTCTTGCAGCCAGCATAACTGATTTCAGGGCTAGACAATCAATAGTGATGACTCATTAGTAGTGCACATAATCAAGGTAACTGTACGCACCTCTAAAACTATTGCCTGTCACTCCAGGAGTATCATGTGAGTGAGCACTATTGCCACCTACAGTTCCAGGAGCATCAGATAAGTTGTTGGGAATGCCATAGGATGTCCCAGAAGTGTCTGGCAAACTGGATATAATGGTGTCAGAAGAGGGTTCAAGCAAGAAGTGACAGGGACAGACAGATTATCAGAGTCAGTAGGTGAGATATCACAATCAACAGAGCCACCCAGGGTAATAGTAGGGATGATCACCTTTGGAATGTTGACAGCCTCCTTGTGAGAGTCCTGAACATCGCATGAAGTATGTTCCTTTGCAGAACTGGGAATGTCAGTATGATGAGCAGAGTCGGGAATAATTGGAGGGGTGTGCACCTGTGCAGTCTGAATGGACTCCTTGCAAGCATCCAGTGGAACATCAGATCGAGTACCTCTCTGCACAGAAGCATCCTCCTCCAATGAAACATATGTTGGTGAAGAAGGAATGCGATGGTGGGCCTTGCTACTGGTCATAGGAATTGATGAGCCTTTGAACCTTATGGTCTTGCTCCATTTAGATATGCAGCCCTTGCTATGCAAAGGTGAGACATTCCTTTTCTGCTTTGGATTGCCCACTTCATGGCCCTTGACTTTATGCTTATGTGACAATGGTTCTCATGCATAGTCAGAGTCACTGTCCTCAGCACCATTCCTTTTGACCTCACCATTGTCTATATCCATCTCACTGTCCTGGACACCTTGGGATTGTTGATTGGGCAGGTAGTCATTGCTGGGCAACTTGCTTTCAGAGATTGAGCTATTGTTGGAGATGACAAGTTCAGAAGTTGTTGTGATTTTTGACTTGGAAGACCATTGAGGATGCAATATACCCATGAGCTGCATCCCAGAGGTGGTGGTGGAAGTACAAGGCTTGGCTGCAGGAACCTCTTCGATGCTGTCAGATGTGTTGATGGTGGCCAAGTTTCCCTTCTCAACATCACCTCTGGCAGGTGTGGCCTTCTTCAGCTTAGTCTTCTTGATGCATGTGGCAGATCGATTGAGGAGTTGAGCTGGTCTGAGGTGGTCAACTTCAAGACTACAGAAGATCTGCTTTCCCCTTGGCAGTTTTGAGTCAAATGATGGTGGGGCACTGATGATAACTGGACTCTTGGATGTGAGCAGATTTGCTATAGCTGCATTAGTACTCATCAACCATAAAAAGACAGAGGACATACTTTTGTTTTTGGGGTTGTGCTGGATGCAGAGTTTGCTTTTGCTAGTGTCCACAAGTGCAGCAATGAGCTTAGAACAGTCTGCACATGTGAGGTCTGAGATCCCTTTCCCAGATGCCTTGCCATGGCATTCCTCACCTGGGAAGATAACATCTGCTGGCCAGTTATACATGATGAGTGTGCTGCCTGCCAGCTGATTCAGGAGAGACTTCCAGGGAAATAGCTTTTGGGATGCCCATTTGAATCCAAAGTTTTCTTTAAGAATCGTTAGATGACAAGGGAAGCTAATGTTGGAAGGACACTGAGTCAAAGTGTGGTTCAGTGGTGAAAACCAACCAAAACCAACACAAAAGACAAAAAGAGCGAGTGGTGGTGTGCCTATATGGTACCTAGATGGTAGAACCTGTTCTTTGGGAGGGTTTTTGCAAGCTACAACACTCAAAGATGAGTGCTGAGGATTGGGGGTGCTCCTGATGAAGAAGAAGCAGGAATGCAAGAGAATGTGATAGGGTAGACTGCTGTCAGCCTACAGAAGGATGGATGATGACTTAATTTAATGTCCTCCTAAGCTGCACTGAGCTCAGGGAGGGCTTGGAGCGAAGTATATTGATGATAGACAAGGATAAGCAAAGTAGACAATAGTTAGACCCTTAATAAAGTCTCAACTATCAAAGCTGCTGAATGAATTACTGAGTGATGATAAAATGTGAGCAAGAGGGGCCCTCTGACATCTTTTTTTTTTTTGCTATCTAAGTACAGTGATTTATATACAGTACAGGGGTGTTGCCCTTGGAAAACAAGGTGCAAACACTTGGTAAGTGATTGGTAACTGATGAGTAAGGAATGTAAGTGATGGGTAATCATCTTGGAAAGCATTGGTAAGCATTGGTAAGGATTAGCAAGCCAAAAAGTGAAGAATCAGTAAGCAAAGTCAAAAGATTGGTAAGTATTGGCAATAGGTGAGTCAAAGACAGTCAGAACATCAAAGTATGAGTCAAGTAATGTCAGGAACTGGGAAAGTGCACTGGAATCACATTAGGGGGAGGCTGTGCATGTCACATCTTGAAGAGATTGCTTCTAGGCCAAGGTGGGATGACAGAGAGGCAGCGCTGATCTGATGCTGATATAGTACATCCAAAAGTGGACAGGGTGAGTCAGATGTCAACAGGGGTCAAGCTTTGGGGGTCTGTGGGGTGACAGGAGCATAGGGGATCGCAACTTTCCCCCCCAAACCATCCTCTCAGTGAAGCAAATAAAAACTTCATGAATGAGGCTCTGTTGGAAGAGAGGATGAATGGGGAGTGTCTTCTGCTATATCTTGCAACAAGGAGGCAAGATGTGCATCATACTCATCATGGATGCGATCAGGGAGAGTGGAGAACAGTAGATTATACTGTAGCTGTTGCAATCTTGGAAGAATGATGGACAAGACCAGTATGAAGACATTGCAGGGAGCAGGGAGGAAGGATCCATATGCTTCTTGGACTGCAGGGACTGAAACTACCACATAAGACCTTTCCAAGTGAATGACAGACCTGAGGCGACCAAAGAACATCCTCCTAGAGGTCATACTGACAAAAAGAACACACTGTCCAAGCTGGATGGGCTGAGAGGGCACAGATGAGGGTGGGATGTACCAGGATGCTTCAGGATGGAAGCTGGTAGGAACTCCTGGTAGATATATGTAGCCATGGTCCCTAGCAAAGGGGACAAGCGAAATGAGCATCTTTTGGAGGGAGTGCTGTAGAAACATGTGGAGTGTGCAAATCCTTTCCAATTTTGGAAGGTAAGATCACATGGCTGAGCACTACAAGCGAGTGTGGGAATGGTCTTGGTATCTGCAGAAATGGTGGAGATATGTTGAAAACCAGAATGCCATACATGGGCACTTAAGAATTTTAGCCAGTGCTTAACCCACTCCCTTTCTTTTTCTCTGGCACTGATGACTTGTTCTTGTGCAAGGGATACAGCTGATGAATGGAGATGAAGACCATAACCCTCATATGAAGAAGGTACAGCCAGGAATGTTGGCAGCTGTCATCCCTTGCACAAGAACAAGTCATCAGTGCCAGAGAAAAAGAAAGGGAGTGGGTTAAGCACTGGCTAAAATTCTTAAGTGCCCATGTATGGCATTCTGGTTTTCAACATATCTCCACCATTTCTGCAGATACCAAGACCATTCCCACACTCGCTTGTAGTGCTCAGCCATGTGATCTTACCTTCCAAAATTGGAAAGGATTTGCACACTCCACATGTTTCTACAGCACTCCCTCCAAAAGATGCTCATTTCGCTTGTCCCCTTTGCTAGGGACCATGGCTACATATATCTACCAGGAGTTCCTACCAGCTTCCATCCTGAAGCATCCTGGTACATCCCACCCTCATCTGTGCCCTCTCAGCCCATCCAGCTTGGACAGTGTGTTCTTTTTGTCAGTATGACCTCTAGGAGGATGTTCTTTGGTCGCCTCAGGTCTGTCATTCACTTGGAAAGGTCTTATGTGGTAGTTTCAGTCCCTGCAGTCCAAGAAGCATATGGATCCTTCCTCCCTGCTCCCTGCAATGTCTTCATACTGGTCTTGTCCATCATTCTTCCAAGATTGCAACAGCTACAGTATAATCTACTGTTCTCCACTCTCCCTGATCGCATCCATGATGAGTATGATGCACATCTTGCCTCCTTGTTGCAAGATATAGCAGAAGACACTCCCCATTCATCCTCTCTTCCAACAGAGCCTCATTCATGAAGTTTTTATTTGCTTCACTGAGAGGATGGTTTGGGGGGGAAAGTTGCGATCCCCTATGCTCCTGTCACCCCACAGACCCCCAAAGCTTGACCCCTGTTGACATCTGACTCACCCTGTCCACTTTTGGATGTACTATATCAGCATCAGATCAGCGCTGCCTCTCTGTCATCCCACCTTGGCCTAGAAGCAATCTCTTCAAGATGTGACATGCACAGCCTCCCCCTAATGTGATTCCAGTGCACTTTCCCAGTTCCTGACATTACTTGACTCATACTTTGATGTTCTGACTGTCTTTGACTCACCTATTGCCAATACTTACCAATCTTTTGACTTTGCTTACTGATTCTTCACTTTTTGGCTTGCTAATCCTTACCAATGCTTACCAATGCTTTCCAAGATGATTACCCATCACTTACATTCCTTACTCATCAGTTACCAATCACTTACCAAGTGTTTGCACCTTGTTTTCCAAGGGCAACACCCCTGTACTGTATATAAATCACTGTACTTAGATAGCAAAAAAAAAAAAGATGTCAGAGGGCCCCTCTTGCTCACATTTTATCATCACTCAGTAATTCATTCAGCAGCTTTGATAGTTGAGACTTTATTAAGGGTCTAACTATTGTCTACTTTGCTTATCCTTGTCTATCATCAATATACTTCGCTCCAAGCCCTCCCTGAGCTCAGTGCAGCTTAGGAGGACATTAAATTAAGTCATCATCCATCCTTCTGTAGGCTGACAGCAGTCTACCCTATCACATTCTCTTGCATTCCTGCTTCTTCTTCATCAGGAGCACCCCCAATCCTCAGCACTCATCTTTGAGTGTTGTAGCTTGCAAAAACCCTCCCAAAGAACAGGTTCTACCATCTAGGTACCATATAGGCACACCACCACTCGCTCTTTTTGTCTTTTGTGTTGGTTTTGGTTGGTTTTCACCACTGAACCACACTTTGACTCACAATGGACTTGTTGAAAAGTTGCTGATGCTGAGCAACTGTTCCACCTAAATCTTGCAGTTCTTCTGACTCCTTCTGTGTTTCCAGGATGTCGATATAGTTTTCTGAGTATACTTCTTTAAAACACGCATAACACTTCTTCCTAATATCTACAGAGGGGCTCCCTTCAATTGTGTGGTCACCCTGAGGGAGCCAGGCAAGTTCGGATTCTGGGTTCTTTGCAAAATACACCAAGTACATGTTCCAAAGATTTTGCACATTTGAGCAAGAATATTGGCAATTGTAGTGGTCCTTGACTTGTTGCCATGGCATTCCTTGACTTTCCCCAAGCTTGCTGAATATTTCATTGACCTGCCAAAAGCCTTCATTGAATTCATCTATAGTGGCAGCTGGCAACCTCCCATGAGTATATAGACCATTGTTGCCATCCCCATTGTGCCTATCAGTCTTGACACTGAGTGTGTTTTCTTGAGAGGGTAGAGGTGATGGCTGATCATGTCTTTGCAAAGGGCTGGAAGCAGCATGACAAGGAGTGGGTGACTCTGGACAAGTAATCAATGATGTATCAGGAGGTGGAATGATCTTGGAAGTCTGACAATATTAAATGATTAGATGATTGTCTGGGGGTGATGAGTACTTACATTGTTGATGGTAATGAAACTCTCTGAAGGCTTGAAGGCCAACCTATCCAGAGCCAAAGATGGAGCCAAACCATGGGTGTGAGTCAGCACTGATGTAGAATGTGGCTTGTGAACTATGGGTGCTGATAAACCAGGAAGTCACTTGAATGACACTGCTGCAGAATTGAGAGGGGGTACAGAAGGTTGGTGGGGAGGCAGCTTGGATGGTGCTGCCACAGTATTGAGAGGAGGGGAAGAGGGTCCATGGGGAGGGGTCTTGGATGGCACTGCTGCAGTATTGAGAGGGGGGGCAGAGGGTCTGCTGGGAGGGGTCTTGGATGGCACTGCCAGGGTATTGAGAGGGGGGGCAGAGAGTCCAGGCCCAGGACATGGTGGGTTGTCACCTTCAGCAACTAGATTGATATAAATATTGGAAGCATCCTTCAAAAGCAGTAAATGACTCACTGGCAGCCATACTGAGGGAGATGTCTGACTGAACCATCAGGTAGGCTGGATAATGGGTTCTGACAGGAAAGGATTGATATCATCATCAGCATCTTGGGAACCCCCCATTGGAGACATTGGGGGTTTGACTGGGGGCAAATGACCTTGGCAGAGTGATGCCTCACAAACTAGACCAGTGTCTCAAGTGGTTGCCTTGATTTTCTGGCAGAGATGTGCTGGAGTCACCACCAGGGCTGGTGATGGATTGTGGCGACCACTCCCAACCTGGACAATGACAAAATCATCCTGTGTGCTTGTAGATTGTCCTGGATATGCTGGGAGAGTGTTCAGGCATGTTGATGCAGGTCATGAGGAACTACCCAGAGGGTCAAGCACTCCTGACTTGCTAGAATCTCACATTTTTTTCTGAATGACATCAGATAGTGTGAGATACGGGATAGATAGTACAAACCAAAGTCACAAAAATTTCCAGTTGCACAGAGATTGGTGAATGGAGGAAAAGTACAACCAGGACTGGTGCACTGTCTTTATGCAAGATGAGCATTGTGGCAGATCTAGTGAGGATCGCAATGGGCATCTCAAGAGTAAGGCAGTTGGAAGCTTTCAAAGAAGGAGAAGGGACATGATAATTCCAAGCCAAGGAGTTGTCTCGAGATGGTGACAGCAAACTTCGAATGGAGAGGTTGGAGAGGGTGCAGAGAGGCTCTAGGTAAGAATGTGAGAGCATTTGCTGTGATTTTTTCCCTGGATTGCAAAATATCCTGAACCCTTCTACTCAATTTTTGGGCAGAATGACCATAGCAGTGGTCATTGCAGGTCATCTACGAATAGTGATCAGTAGTGGTAAGGCACTGAGGATGGACTTGGAGTGCGACTTGGAATGCTGAGGACACATGTCAAACCGGTGTGCAATAACAGTAGCCAATTACAATCTGAATAGCCTTCCTACTGAAAGGAAAACATAGCTAGAACACCACCAAATGTGTTTTCGCAGGCAGAAAGAGTTGGAAATGTTGCACTACTTCCCCCCCCCAACAAATGTCACCAAAATTCATACATGTTATGCTACAATTTATCCTAACTGTGACCATCTGATACTTGGCAGCAAGTGTGTAGTACTCTGGTTTTGTACTTCACCAATGTGTCACAACTGACTCAAGTTAGCCAATTGTCCCTTACTGAACTTCACAGTTATATGGGATGCACTGCTAAATACTTCACTCTACACGAAAGACAAACCACTGAACACAGACAGAAGGCCATCTATGCATCGACAAAGTAATTATTCCCATGTTTCTACAGTTCAATCCTCAATTACAACACATTTCAGAGGCAAAGAACTACAACCTGCTCAGAATCACCATGTGTACCAGAAGTGTGCTGGATGCCATCTCAGTAAAGATGCTCTCTGTTCAATGATTCCATCTGTGTCAAGTATCATCCATCCCAGTGTCATTTCCTCTGTCCCATCCCTCCCACCAGCTCTTATTGCCTATGCAATGATACCTCTACCTATGTCACCCCTATTTCTGGAAGCCGCTGAGAGTGCTGATGCTTTGGATGAATCAGATCTGCTTAAGTGGGAAAGAGAGCCTCCATATATGCACACTGAGCCAGACCCAACACTGGGAGAACACAGGTTTATGCACAATCTGGTGGATGTCATGCTCAGGCGATGTGCAAGGCTGTTAGGAGAAGCAGATACTCATTGAGCAAAACATCTTGAAAATGGAGACCATCAGCAGGTGTTCACTGAACTGATAGGCAATATCACAGAGAAGTTAGTGCAATGGTCAGCCATATATGATACTATTGGGGGTCCTGGCATGTCAGGTGACCACAACATTCAAATGGCAGCATGTTGGCTGCAGTGGCAAGCTCAGGATATCTACCATATTACACAAGAAGTGTTGGAATTGGAAAATGGCAGGGATCATTATGCAGGTAGTTCATAGTTACACTGGTATGCAAAGTATAAGATGTTGGAGATAATGATGAAAATTGCACATATCCACCTCACACAAGTTTGTAATGTCGCAGCCTCACAGAACTGCTGTGACCTGAGCCAAAACCCAAAGTCCACAGTCATACCCATTTTATTGCAGAGGGCTGAGCTAGTAATTTGACAAGGGAGCCATTTTCGCATGTATTTTTAGTACTTACTGCAATCAGGTGTGCAGACCAGCTTCCAAAATCTCTCTGAGGAATTCCGAGCCTCTTCAAGGCTATGAGGGACAGGCGAGTGACAAGATGGGTGATATCCTGTGAATCATCAGTAAGAACACTAGACAGACATGACAGAATACCTTGACATTGCATTTCCAAGGTTTTTGTTCTGCAAGGCTGTCAAAAAGGAGTATTTGTTTTGAAGTAAACTTGACAATGCAAACAACCCAATGGCTGACTGGGGATGGTTGATGGATGGGGAGTATACAGATGGGTTTCTCCCAATAACATGTTCATGAGGTGTTGCACCACAAAATGTTGTCTTCAGCATGGTATCAAATGCAGGGGAGATTGTGAGCTGACAGTATCATGCACTGTGAGGCATTCAATGACAGAAATTCTGAGTAGAGTAGTGCAGCACAGCCATTGATACAGCTATCATTGAGCAAACCAGTGGCAGAAGCAAGCCACTCATAGTTGTCCAGCTCAAAGATGTACCGAGGAAAACCATCTGGTGATTGTTGGATGCACCTTGCATAAATGCTGCAGATGAGAGGCAGGTCATTGTGGACATTGATCATATCAACCATGGGGATCTGTGTAGCAAATTAGTCAGGACTTGTGCACTTGAATGGAACTTACAAAGGGAATTTCCCAAACAAGATTCACATTATGAATCTTTTTCTGATCCTCATCATCATCAGACAAACTGCCTTCATCAGCATTGGATGGTACATCTTCAAGAATGTCTGTGAACACAGTCTGATTGGGGTCCAAAATGTGTTCTCCTGCATCAATGTCAGTCAGTGGTAACATGGAGTCTGCCTCACTAAGGACATCTGCAGATACATCACATTGAATAGGTGGCAGCCATCGCAGCTCAAGAGGGGTGGGGGTACCAGTGAGGGAAGTGGAAATAGCCTGTGCACTGTGGGCTTGACTTGCATAACAAACTGTGGAGGCCAACAGTGTGGGCCACCTTTCCTGCATCTTGGCCAGTAATTTGCTGATGTTGTTGAAGAACCAGAGAGTACATAGAATCCTAAAGATCCTTAGATCCTGAATATAATCAGCAGTACCTTGACTTACTTTCTGGCTGCTGAATTGCAAGTTCAATGGCACACAGCTTGCTGCCAAACCATCGGCACATGTTGTCAGCCTCCATGCCAAGGTGGTGTTGTTCTTCGAGACAGCAGTCAGTCTTCAGGACTGCTCTAATGCCTTCTCTCACATCAGAGTCTTGCAATCACCATGGGATTTCTCTGATAGAGGGAGTGATCCAAATGTCTTCGAAGAGGGATTGATCATTACATAGTTCAGCTAATTTTGTTGGGAGCAGCGAAGGAAGGGGGATGCCGGATGACATGTCATATAGTTTTGTGAGACATTCACAATACATGTTGAATTTTCAGATGGCTGACATGAGTGTGGGCTGATGCTTTGCAATTGCTTTGTGAGTTTGCTGGTGGAGCTTCATACCTAGAAAGAAATGATCAGCATTGTGACACCGAGTCATAGGTTCAGCAATACTACCCAAGGCTTTCTGCTTTCCCCCTACTGCGTGATCAAGTTTGTCCCACTCAAAAAAGCTCCCAATTGCCTGTTTCCAGATGTTGATCTTCAAATCACAAGCCAAAAGAAGCATCTGAATGAACTTGATGTTGACACTGTTGAGCTCAGGAAACTTGTCATGGATGTTGAGGGACGCATATAGTAGGTCCACCTTGTTTAAAGGATGATCATGGCTGCACTCCAAACTCTCCAGAGCCTCAAGGGTATCCTCTGTCGCATCCTTCTCAATTATTGCACATGCAGCTTGAAGTGCTTGGTCAGCAACCTCTAAGCTGGCCTGCAACATGAGTACAGTGTCCAGTTCTTTTTTTAATCAAGCCGGTGCATCTAAAGGTGAAGAATGAATAATGCAGTCTAATAGATGCAGAAATACTTATGAGCCCATATGGAAAGCTGAGCGCTACATTGGCTAGCCCACTCGTTCTGCAATTCCAGGATATCAATTCCGCAATCACCAAGAATCTGACATGCTTCACTACCTTGTTTGGCAATTCCTTTCCTCAGTCAGCATCAAATCCAGTCACCAAGATCATTTCACATCTCCAGCCCTATTGCAGCAGTGTGATGATTGATAAACCAGATATGGCGCTGGCACTAATCGAACACTTTTTCAGTTCTGGGTAAACTAGAGTAATAAAATGAACTTGCTGACGATGCTTGCTCAACACCAATGAGCTTGGTGAAATGGGACCAGAGGTGTTCAGTGCCCTCTCCATCAGAAAGACTGAGTCCTGTAGTAATGTGGGGGTTATAAATGTGCTGGCATGCCCATTTGTGGCCATAGGTGTGCATTGCAGTTGTTGCAAAGTGGATGCAACAAACCATTTCATTATTGAGGATTTCAAACTGCAGGAAGTCAGTACTAGTGTATGGGGATGAGACTTTGTATATACCTTGTCTAAAGAACATGTGAGAATGCAACCAATATCATACAATGCAACAACAGTTGCAGTGACTGGCAAGTGGGAGAAGAGGTGTTCAAGAAGGGCAACACTATACTTCTGTTGCTCACCAGGCATGTTGATATTTGCAAAGAAGAGAGGGATGTCATGATGGCATATCAATGCCATAATTCCAGTGTCATCGAAGCAGTCCATTGCAGCCTTCTGCTTGTTGCTGTCAGCTGCTTTGTATGATGCTTCACATTGATCAATTGCTTCATCAGGAACTTCAACACACTGTTGTCTCAGTGGCCACTTATGCACTTGTTCAATCCAGCATCCAACATTGTTGACTTGAACCTTGGGAATGAAATATGTGGGGTCATAAAATGCAGGACAACTACCAGCTGAGCACCAATGACAATGGTGAAAGTTCCCATCAAGTGTGATATGAATATCACCACCATCACTCAGCAGCCATCCAAATGTGTGACCTGTGAAACACACTGGGCACCTTTGGACAACTATGGATGCACATTGTGACAATGAGAACTGTTCGGAAGATGGTAGGATCACAGTGAATGACGGTTGCTGAGCAGATTGCATGTGATTGAGATGGTCAAGAACAGTTTGGTGACAATGTTTGATAATACTTTTGGCACAGCACTCAATATGCACTTGCAAGATATTGTACCACTGGACAGCATTGCCAATGCTATGACAGAATGGATCTCGAATAACTCCACCCTGTGTGCCATACTTGTAAGTATGAGCAGGTCAGCAAACAAACCACTGACCTCTCGGGTGGTCATCCAGAACCCTCATTGTTCATAATGTGTATTGAGTGCAGAGACGAGGGCATTGATCAAGTCACAAGAATGTTCAAACAGTGCCTGATAGAAAGCAAGTAATTCCACAGAAATGGCCAGGTGAGGTTGAGAGGGGGCAGTGGGAAAGAGCCCAGAACATAAGAGTAACTGAGGAAGTGATGTGCATGTACAACTTAGAACCATAACAGTTGCAAAACCTGAAATGATATCAGCCTCCATGAGGAGATGTGAGGATGTTACACACAGTCAAAGTATAAACAGAGTAGGGAAGAATGCTTGAGTTCACATCCTGCCTGACAACTGGAGAGTGGTTTATCATAGGTTATAAGTGGCTTTCCAACAGTTTCTGCCATATGTTGGAGATATGGCTCGATGATTGTAGGGATAACTGCCATCCAATTGTCATACAGCTGGTCAATGGCCATGCTTGGCATGGAATAGTCAGCAACATCTTTGGGCAACAGTTCATCACCAGAGTGCTGGATTGTGTCAGTGTCATCCAGCGCATCTGGAGTGGTTGGTTTGGGGGGAGGGGTGTCAATAGTAGATGATGGACTGGGAGATGACTTGTGATTCAAAAGATCACTCAACTGTTGACAGAGACATTGCTGTTTGGCACGTTGACCTGGAATGATAACATTAGTCTGCAATTTCCTCTTGTTATGCCGCTTTGTTGGACTCGAGAAATGCTGGCCCAAGCCAAAACTTGTGCTAGGCAATGAACAGCAAGTCCCAGGATGGGGATGCATGTTTCAGAGAAAATATGAAGACAAAAAAAACATACCGTGGGATGTATGAAATGTGGGAGCCATACAGAGCCAACATTGGAGGAGGCTCCCCAAGAGCATCCCCTGTGAGTTTGCAAGATGGTAGTATGAGGGTTGAAGAGATGTGTCTATTAGATACATTGTTTATGTCACAAAAAGTATATCTAATAGACCCTTAATCCCACTAAAAAGTGGTGCCTAAGGTGTTTCATCCCTTGTACTAGTGGACACCATCATTTTAGCTGATAAGACTAGGACTGTTGAAGAAGCTGTCAGGTTCACTGTTAACACTTTTACCAGGCGAAGCTTTTGGTCATCTCGGTGAGTGCTGGTTATGATATAATTGCTTTTACTGATTGACATCAGTGAAGAAGCCCTATCTCTGTTCAAGCAATCACCATTCGTTGCATCCTAGCACCCAGAGGCCAGTTATCAATATCAGACTTAATCCCACCATCACAAGTAAAACACTTGCCCATAGGCATTCCTTCAATTGACCCAGGGACAGGATTGTCTAAATTCCCCAGGGGAGAACAGGGCCAAGTAACACAGTCAGTACTGAGGCACAAATTCCTCATTTGCCCTTGACATACTTGTTTGAGTGACCTTGTCATTGCTCTGCAACCAAGAATGCCACATTGAGGGCCATTTGACACCACAGGCATTAAGACTTTTCAGTGTGTAAATTTAATTACACAATGCCTTAGCAACAGTTAAAATAATGCAGCATTTCCTTGGGGAACATGATCACATCAATTTTTTCTTAAGAGACACAAATGTTCCAATGTCAAAAGTGATCGAATTTCTTACATTAGTGATTTGATTAATGCTGCAGATAAAGAAAGTAAAGCATTGTTTTGTTCTCAATTTGTGCCATGGCAACACAAATTCCAACCTTATCATCTATGCAAAATTGTATCTGCCAGGAAAAGGTATTGAAATTAATAAATAATCCCAATTTGCGACATGGCACCAGCTGTAATTTCCAAAACTACTCTGATGTGCAAATTCAGGTGAAACTCAAGTGAAGATTTTCCTTTGTTCCAAAATGAATCCATCCTGGTACCATTACCAAATTTCACAAGTTTGCCTGATTTGCTAAGTCACAAATCTCTTCCTGCCTGCTGAATGGTCACAACAGCACTCAACTCCAGCTCTCAGCACTCAGTGCTCAGCTCTGGCTCTGGCTCCTGCACCAATGTTCAACATTCACTGGCACCCACCATTGTCATTGTCTGGAAATGGTCAGTATGGTGCCATGTCCACTATCATTGACAAAGCAATAAAGGCCTTTCTCCTTTCATCTCATCAGTAGCAGCTCCCTGCCATTTATATGCAACAGTTTTGCCCACTGTCTTCTTTCCTGTGTGCCACCATGAAGGTCCCTTCCAGTCACATAAGTGGAAACTCCTGCCAGGCTGCAGCTCCCTATCATTTGCCTGTGAAATGTGCAATAGAGGTAGGTTTTACTGATCCAGACTATTCCGGTGCTTAGCTTTTTTGCATAAGGTATCACCCATTCATCACACATCCTTTCCTCAGGACAAGCCCCTAGCAAGAGTTGATGATTACTTCTTCCAAATAAATGTGGCAGCTATAGATGTAAAGTACTGGTACCATGGGAACCTGCCAAAGAAGGCAAAGCTCACCCTGTTCTGCCTGGGTGTAGGTTGTGGCTACAAATGTGGGAGGAGCCAAGTTGAATCACAAGAAAGACTGCTACAATGTACAGGGGTAAACAGAAGTGTGAGGTTCAGTAGGCAGGTGTATTGAGCAGCAGACATACATGCACATATTCATGTTGTTTACATTTACACCTGAGTTGAAATGATACATTCCCCTGGAATACATGCTCTCACTGTTCATGTGCAATAAACACTATTATTTTGCCCAGATGATTATTGAGGTCATACATAGAAGGATGTGGGCTGCTGGACTGATTGATAAGAATCATTATCATGTTCTTCACTGACAACTTTACCATTGATGTTACCACCACTCTGGCAGTGGACATCCGACTTGGAGAATGCACATTCCCATAGCATAATGGGGAGAGTGTCTGCCATTTGGTACTCCATGCCCGACAAGGTCAAGGACACTGACTGGCATGACAAGATTGACCCAAGTAACAAGGATATGATGACAGAAGTCTGTGAACTGTTTGGTTAGATCAAGCTTGGAGAGGTTTTGGAAGTCAGTTCACTGACAAGGCAGTTGGTGGCACATTGTATAAGGGAGATGTGAGCAGTGAAGAAGTACCTGCAGTGATGGTGTTTACAATTAAATTGGGTTGAAAAGGAGGCAGAGACCAGGGACTTGTGAGAATGTGGATAGTTGGAAGAAGTCAATGGCTTAGAATGGGAAGATGTCCAGAGCCAGATTTACCTTTCTTGTGCCCTGTGCATGGACTGGAGTCAGTTGAATGGGGGCTAAGGGTGCGATTCATTTTGGGCTCAAGGCTATCACAGCAGATTCCAATGCAGTTGCTGCCCAACACCCTCATATATGGTGAGTGATCACTGGGGTAATCCTGCCATGGATGGTCAATCATTCAAATGACAATGGTGGAGCAGTGAAATAGTCTACCATACTGTTGATCCCCAGTGATATCGATATCTTGTGTAGGGACAGACACCACTGGCACCCTCAGCATTTGAATGAGCACCTTACAAAAAAGGAAATTGCTGCAATAGGTTTCATTTTGCTGTGTTATTGATTAAACAACTCACCTTAGCATCTGTGGTACTGAGTATCTTGTTACAGTGCAATCATGGCCAGGCAACAACAGTACAAGATTTGTTGGTGCTGTGTTCATGGTTGCTGCAGGTGCCACTCATGAGATCCTCTGACAAATGTATCCATCTTGGGTGTTCTGTTGAAACCATCTACTCATGCTTGCCATCAATGCAACAAAGATCTGTCACAGCAACATCACAAATCCATGGAAAATGAGGGTGTGGAAAGAAGGATTTTATTGGCATCCCTTAAAATGCTGCAGTTAGATGCTACTGTAGCATCCAGGACCAACTCATCAACCATCCTTGACACTGCTTCTATGGATGTTGAATGTGGTTTGTCCTCCAGCAGTGCATTTCATTAAATGAGCTTTGATTTATCTAAATCCAGGTGGTCTGTCCATTGATCATTCTATCATTGTGAATACCCTCCAAGCACCTCAGCAGGTCACATCTAGGACCAATTCATCAACTGTCCCTGGTGTTCCCATTGACATTAATCTGTCTGTTGATCATCCTGCTGACACAAATACCCTCTTGATGTCTGCACTCACATGTCATTGCAATAACACTCCTATGGATGTTGAATGTAGGTCATCTTCCAGCAGTAGGTTTAATTAAATGAGCATTGATTTATCTAGATACAGGTGGTCCATCCATCGATTCAACCATCCTTAACACTCCCATTGATGTCAATCTGTCCATTGATCATCCTGCCGACACAAATACCCTCTCGAGGTCTGCACTCACACATTATCATGAATTGTTCCATGCACATTGGATCGGTGCAAGCTGCCTTCTCAGCTGCACTGTTCAGCCTTTCTTATGCATCTGGAGGTGTTCATGTCTTATTTTGATACCATTCATGACAAATGCATTTATGGTTGAGAATTACATAGGGATGTGCAAAAAGTATCTAACCATTGATGGTGATAAGCTCATGTTTGTCAAACCAACAATCAGCCCATATATCCTGCAGAAACTGAATGCTGTTGTCATCGGTTGGTTCCTCTGAACTGCCAAAGGCAGAATTGATGCCCTCAATGAGTTCCCAGAGCATCCAGGTTTCAGTGGGTTTGTCTGTAATGTGGGTCCCACATACAGGACAGGTATAAAAGACATACAAGACA
The DNA here is from genome assembly GCF_024613125.1 of Pisolithus orientalis. Lineage (NCBI taxonomy): Eukaryota > Fungi > Basidiomycota > Agaricomycetes > Boletales > Pisolithaceae > Pisolithus > Pisolithus orientalis. The sequence continues at coordinate 190,834 of NW_026260840.1, read as the reverse complement.
TATTTATGCATGAATATAGTGTTGATGTCACCAACTGAGTACAAAGGGTTCTTGAGGTATTCCAGAATGGTGATGTCACCATAATTCCTCATGGCATTAGCAATGGACTGCTGGAATGAAGACTGAAGGCAAGTATGACAGAATGTATGCCCACATTTACCCAGCCTGCATGATCACAGTTAGCATGATGGTAAAGCCAAAGGCAAAGACTAACACATACATGAATGGTCACTGCATGGTGTCACTGCAAAGGGGACACTTGAGTACCATGCTTCTGTGAATACTGAACTGCAGTCAATCAGGGTGAGTATCAGGGACCAACAGCTGTTGGCATGGATTGGACTGACCTGATTGGCAACTCACTTGAGGTGGTCAAGGTTCTCCTGAGTTTCCCCAATGCTTGCCTTTGCTTTATTGACTTCCACTGTAAGGCATTCAACTTCCTATTAATGCACATATTCAATGGAGCACTGCAGCATCAATGGAAACATCATATTACCTGACAAGCTTTGGTGAGCTCATTCAAACCCTTTCTGTGACATTTATGTGTCACAGATGGTGGGGTTAGGAGGAAGGCTTGGCAAAGGCTGGCTGGGGGGGTAGTCCTGGGACACAACAAGTATGGAGAAGTGTGCAAGTTGCAGGTAGGTGATGGGCAGGTGGCAGGCATAGCTGGGCAGATGTAGACAGAACAAAGAAATGGGAAATCGAATGGATATGGCCTCAGGGTGAGGCCTCTAGCCAGATATTCATCATCCAGACTGATCAGTGGGTTCTTTGTGAGCATGATTTCTATGTGGACAGGAAGTATATAGACATACTTTATGAAGTCACACATTGACAGGTTGCTTGAAGTGTTCAAAGGCAGCAGAGTGCTTATGCTCTGAACAGCTCCAAACTTTTGAGTCTCTGAGGCATGATGCAAGCTAAACATTCATGCTCAACACACACAAGGTATCATTTGATCTATTTTGATGTCTGCTTTGTTAGAGATAGCCAACTGAAAGAGACTGGAGGTGCTTGGATAATGGCACCTCTGCTCATTATTTAATGGTCACTGGTCATGTCTTATGATCAGTTGCAGGTACTGTCATTCTTGATGCAATTTGCATTCCCCATGGCTACTCCTTTCCCATTCAGCAACCCACTTGATTTGTCAGTCAGAATTCTTCCCTGTCTCATACCCAAACTGAATTTTGCTTTACCCAGTGCCCCCATCCTCTTTGTGACCAGTTACACTGGCATTTCCACAGGCATTGCTCATGGTGGAGTATGCCATGCATCACTCATGCTTGTTGCATCAGAAACTCCTGGACAACATGAGTTGTTCCCATTATGCTGTGTTCTGCATTCTGTTACTCAAACATTCAACTGTTCAGCCTGGTTCCTTTTGAAGACTGATGGCCTTATATTTGTCCAATGTTTGGTCAAGGAAAGTACCCTTCTTACAACCTCACATGATTTTGTGAGTCCCCTGTCAATCATCATTAGATTTTGGAATGACCTTTTTATCAATGTGATCCCAGGAGCACATGATTATACTCATCAACAGATTTCTCTACCATGTCCATTTTAGTGACCCTGTGGCTTACTGGGTGTTCTGCTACCACTCTCTCTGTGGTGGGGATGATCAACAGCATCAACATGCAAGCCTCTTCACCCACAATGTGCTAGTCCAATCCTGGGAGCAGTTCTCCTGTCCCTCTGTTCTGCCAGTTTTATACTGAAAACTAACTGTTCTACATAGTGCTTGAATAATTTTCTAATACCATTAAGTGCTACTTTTTTTCTCTTTAGTGACTCCAAGTTTTTGGTGCATTTACTGATAACCTACATACCTTTGTATACCCCAGAGTGCCATTAGATGCTAGTAGATTGCTTATGTCAGCCCTTTCCTGCTTGAGTCATCTTTGATTTGGTGCCCTGCCCTCATTTCCTCATGAGTTGTCATTCTGGTTTTGCCTGCATTCCAGTCCTTCAGTGCAAGATTTAGATGGGATTTCTGTGGTCTGATCTGTTATCTGACATACAAGCATGCTAAGTATGATGACAGCCCCCTCAACTTCACAATTGTAAGAAGCAATACTGGATCCCCCCACCTGCCATACAATCATATGAGGCAACCTGCCATCCATCCAATTGTCTTTGTTACTGTCAAGTGAGATCTGTGAGACATACTCTGTGTGCTGGCATCCATCTTCTGCTAATTTTGATGATTCTTTGTTAAAGGTCTCCTTTGTCTCTGAAGAGCCACTCCCTGTGACTACATATATTACAAAGGTATGATTACAGATTATTCTCTGTCCCATTTTCTCTGGCTATGGTGACAACAGGCTTGGATGTTGACTCCAGTGATGCCTCTGGCAAGCACACTGATGAATGTTGTGGCCTTCCTATGCCTGGAAAACAGGCTCTAGAGAATCCAGAACCACCTCCTGAAGCAAAGTGATGCCACCAGGAAGCAAAGATGATGACCACCCTGCAGGTGCTGCAGGTTAAGAGACATAAAGTTAGTAAGTCTGGCTTCTTCGAATAGCACAATTAGCTAATTGATATGTAGGGGCACTGGGTGACCTGGCTAAATGACCATTTTCACCTTTGGAAGCAACAGGTTAGTTTAAACTGTATCACATATTTCTGTTAACACCTTGTGTCAGAGGTCTAGTGGACAGCCCTTGTATGGTGGTGATATGGGAGATCTTTCAATGGATGTTGATGTGGCAGGTGACAGGGAATGTATGCAAGTATCTTTAAATCTCCTTCAATATATCCACCCTAACATTGTCACCCCAGGAAAATGGGATACCTCTCCAATGTCCTGGGGAAAGTATGTCAGACTTCCTCAACAGAGGTCTAAACACTTCCAGCCATCCAGTGCCAATTATGCCTCCTAATTTCAACTTCACATTTATGCATAATCGAAACCAGGAAGCTCCCCCTGCCTTTATACAGCAAACACAAACTTGGTCCTTTGATGGTGCCAGTACTGACAGTGTTGCACCTGCAGCATCCTCCATGCCTCCCTCACCATTGAGCAGTTCTGCAGTTGTGATGCATGCTAACTCATCCTCTTATGTCAACATTCCCAGTGCATGCACCACATCTGCAGCATCCTCAGCAGCTCTCTCACACCATGTGGTTCCTGTCACCAACCCTCCTCATGTGCATGTGACATTGGCACCCTCCATCATTCCCTCAGAAGCCAGCACTTCTGCCATTAACCCTCCCCATATGCATGCCACATTTACAGCATCCCCCACACTTCTCTTGGCAAGTTCCATGGGTGGACACTCTGGTTACCCCCAATCAAGACCTTTGCAGAATTCCATCAGTGCACAGTCTGGTCCTGTACTAGAGCCAACACCTGTGCAAGGTATCTGCACCTATTGTTTACATCACTTTTGTTGACCTTTAATGTCTCCCAGGAATTCAAGCTGCAAGTTCCATGAGCAGACACTCCAGTCACTCGCCACTGTCTCCTTCACAGAGTTCTGTTCATGGAAAGTCCAATCCCATACCAGGGCTGACACCTGTGCAAGGTATCTGCATCTACTGTTTATATCACTTTTATTGACACTAATGTCTTATAGGAATTCAAGCTACAAGTTCCATGAGTGGACACTCCAGTCATCTGCCACAATTGCCCTTGCAGAGTTCTGTTCATGGTCAGTCTGGCCCTGTATGAGGGCCAACACCTGTGCAAGGTATCTGCACCTACCATTTGTGTCACTTTTGTTGACCTTTAACATCTCCCAGGAATTCAAACTGCAAGTTCCATGAGCAGACACTCCAGTCATCCACTGCCATTGCCATCACAGAGTTCCATTCATGGTCAGTCTTGCCCTGTACCAGGGCTGACAGCTGTGCAAGGTATCTGTTGCTACTGTTTGTGTCACTTTTGTTGACCTCTAATGTCATACAGGAATTCAAGCTACAAGTTCCATGAGTGGACACTCCAGTCATCCACTGCCATTGCCTTCACAGAGTTCTGTCCATGGTCAATCTAGCTCTGTATCAGGGCCAACACCTGTGCAAGGTATCTGTTCCCACTGTTTATGACAGTTTTGTCAACCCTCTAACATCCTACAGGAATTCAAACTGCAAATTCTGTGAGCAAACACTCCAACACCCACAGCCCTTGCCCTTGCAGAGTTCTGCTCATGGACAATCTGGTCCCATACCAGGGCCAACAGCTGTGCCTGCAAGTTCTGTGAGCAGCCACTCCAGTCACTGTAACCCAGTGCCATTTCCTTCACAGAGTTCCATTCATGGGCATTTTGGTTCCACTCTAGGGTTGACATCCATGGAAGGCATTCACCCTTCTTTGAGGCAGCCAGCATTGGACAAACTTGATCAAAAGGGGCCCTTTCTCAGTGTTGTTTCTCATGCATTTAAGACCCTTGAAGAAAACCTTAGAGCAGAATTTGCTGCCATTTGTGAAGAGTTAGTAGACTGGTAATTGTACATCAAAACATTGCAATGAACACCAAGTGCCATAAATGGAAGTCACCTGGCACTAACATACACAATAGTGAAGCTGATGATGAGGTGTCAAATGAAAAGTCATTGGATGATGAGGGAGGCACCAGATTTGATCCCTTCGCAAAGGATCCCCTCAGAGTAATCTTTTGGGTCAGAGCTCCATCTGCTTCATCTTGATTTTGGTAACTGATTCCCATGTCCAGCAACACCTTTGCAAGCACTTACAAGTCCTCCTCAAAATTGAATCAATGTTGCAACTTCTGGACACAGTACCCCCCCCCCCCCCCACACACATGAGATGACATTAGAGCCTTCGACAAGAAGCTGTCTGGTTGCACTGAAATAACCTCCAAGAATTTCCATTTTGATCTTATTGGAAAGTGGACATCCACCTTTAACAACTGTGCCAAGGCTGTTGCAGCTGCTGATTTTATTGATAAAGTTGTCAACCACAAATGGTACAACTACCCCCCCATTCCAGAAAAGTTCTTGAATATGGACTATGTCATATTCATGCTGAACAGGCAATTGAAGCATCTTTGGAAAATCTATGATGAACTCCACAGTGGATATTCCAAGAAACAAAGGTGTCTAGTCACCACAGCTAGTACCACCTGAAAGTGACAGGCAGGTTCACTTTATCTATGTCACTGACTCTGGCTAAGGCCTTGTTTCACCTATACCACAGTTGTTTCAGGCATGTATTGCGATGGCAAAAGATGATGCCAGCATATGTAGGCATGTCTCACTACTCAAACACATTGGGATAAAAGGTATCAGCTCAGACAAAGGAGAAGGGCCTCTTGAACAGTGCACTTGCATTGTATCAACTCCACCCTGGAGAAGTGCCACTTTGGCTGCTCTGTATCAGCAAATTGATGATTCCCATGCTGCCCACTGAATGGTGAAGGCAGGTCATATTGGATTGTGGGGTAATGCACCATGATTCTGTATCCACCCTGATCCCCCAAAGATGAGCATGAATGCCAAAGTGCCAATGGGATTACCCATTGATTGTTACAATAGGGGTTGGTATGACTCTCTCCATGTGGAGGAGCATAGATTACTGAAGATAGACGAGACAAATGTGTACCCATTTACCAATTCTCCTCAATAGAAATTTTGGAATATAACTGTCAATGAGTTGTATTTTGAACTCGAGATTTGGGCTTCGAATGTCACCCATAAGGATTCATAACCTCAAAGAGAGACAAAGCATTGAATGGCACTTAATGGATGCCATGTTTTGACACTTGCATTCTTCAATATTCTTTTATTCATGACCATGACCAGCAACTCAACTACTAATGCATACCAACCAGCCAGGGCTCTGGCTGATGGACACACTGACTCTGTTACATGCCTCTCCTTTTCTCCATGTGGCAAGTATCTTGCCAGTGGTGGCAAAGATTTACAGCTCATTATTTGGGACATCCACATGAGAGTGATGACACAGAGGGTGTCCCTTCAAAGTCCAGTACTTTGCCTGCAGTGAGATGTCCATTCTTCCCATTCTTTGAGACTCATCTTCAGGTGTGAAGACAGAAAATTGGCCCTTGTACCAGCACTGAATGTGAGGGGATATCTTTTTACCCTTTCAATGGAAGTGTACCACTTGTACTGAATCATGGTGACCCAGAACCTGGACAACACACAAGACATCCAGAAGAGGATCATGGTGCCTGTTCATTGCCTAGACATGAACCCTTCTTCTGGGGACCTCACAATAGGAGTAGGCTGCAAAGTCCACATTGCACAAGAGCTGAACAAAGGTAGACTTACAGTTGTCACAAGGACTGACCAGTAACAGCTCTTTTCTGAATGATAGACATATATATGACAGTAATCCTCCTTCCTGCACTGGAAGAGCTCGATGCATGTCAAACAGAGGCAGACATACATATCTGGCCAAGATCTGCACACTTCCTCAAAGGCAAGAATCAAGTTGTTGTGGCCTACCTAAATCACAGAGTGATGTATGTCATCAGAATATCTCACTGTTAGCATCCTCTAATATTCCATCAAGCTGCTGGGCATCCAGAAATCACAATTGCTTTGGCAAATCTGTCCTGCTCACATGCATCAGCATATGTTAGTCCTTGTTTTATTCATCTGGAATCAAACTGACAATCAAGGTTACAGAGGGAGTGTGGCACTATCGCCAGACAAGACACACATCTTGATATCCAATCTAATGACTGGCCTGGACCTGTATCCTGTGGGCCACTCTGTCATATCCTTATCATTTCCATTCCCATGCGACTCTTCTAATGGAAATTATCCATGTGCTATCAATTTTGTTGATTGTGGTCAAAAGGTGGTCAGTGGAGCTACTGATGGTAAGGTACAGGTGTGGTGCATGAGAATGGGAACACAAGTCCAAGCTCTTCATCACAGAAGTATGTCCAATCCTCTAATGTACCTCATAGCAACTGCTTATTCTGTAGGTGTCATGGTCCAGGTGCTGTGTAGTTTCCAGGGCAGGAATTACAATTTCTTAGCAACATCTGCTGCTGGACATGGCATGTGCATGACCATCAAACTCTGGAAGGCAAAAACAGACATGGAAATCAAATGTGCTTTTGGACAGGTGGGTCATTTTGCAGCCATAGAGTACTGTATTTCATGGCAGGGATGTAGCTTTTCAACTTGGACAAAGCAGATCATCTGGGGACTATTAAGATCATTGTGATCACATTCATTCTAGTTCTTGCTTTGAAAGGTGCTTGGGCACTCATTCTTGTGTGTTACCCGTCATTCCCACATCACTATCTCTGATGACTTTGCAAATAGTCTTTAACCCCCATTACAGTCAGTGATGACATACAAAGGTTTTGTCCTGCCTGCTGATTTCATGCTCAAGTCAGCACAGGACATCATGCTTGTTGCTCTGACACCCAAATCTGCTTTCTCTCGCCCTTGGCATTTCTTGGTGAATGACACATTTGTTATACATTCATTTCTTCAATGTGTCTCACATTCTTTAAACCTCATTACTGTAACAGCTCATATGGGTCTGCCAATCAAACTGCACAAGCTTCTACTAGAATTCCTGTGACACATGCAGGATCAGATTGACATTCCCATAGAGGCAGAGCACATTTTGTACATATGAAGAAAGTGTCACATCTACTCATTGACCTGTGATGAAGGGCACTCTCCTTTCCCTGAAAAAACTTTCCTGTGCATTTCAAATGCCATGTTCTTGAGATACATGGTGGCGAAGGATTCTGCAGGCCAGAGGGAGACATAATGCACCATTTCAGGAAACTTTTCATGAGCCTTCCATGCAAGGTGTTAGCATCATGGAAGCGAACTAAACAGCTTGTGTGACCCACTGCCAATGAATATCTCACTATAGCCTTGGGATCCTGCTGGCTGTATGGTTTTGTCAGGTCAAAAAACTGCTTGCAAAGCACATGTACATCATCCTAAATGACAGAATCTCAGTTGGTGTTACCATGTTACCAGAAAAGTGTAAATGTGATCTCAACCTGGACTTTGTTGTAGGTACTATCAGACCAGCCCAACATTTCCCTCAGAGACCACCCACCTAGGCCTGGCTTTGACATCAGTCCAGGAGGACAAGGGATGAGAGCAAGACCTAACATATTTAAAATTCAAGCCAATGGTCAATTCATGTCACCATTATCAGTACCAACCTTCCAATGGACTCTGGTAGACAAAGTTAGGAAGCACTGGCATTGTCTTGGCAGTGGTTGCTTTGTCCCCATCCTCTGGCCTCTGATGTCTAGAGTTTATACCTCCATCTGGAGATGACAGACTGATGGGCAATTCAAAGCCAAAAATCTGCTCTGACATTAATTTTGCTTCATCTTCCCATGGACTTGGACTGCATTCTGCATTGAAGACCTGTGTATCAGTAACTGGAGGAAAGTAGCAGTCATAATGCATCACTGTGGCAGGTGAACCAGGGTGCTTCGAGTCAAAGTATCTTACATAATTGAAAAGCCTTTGTCCAAGATGTTCTTCAAGTAAGTAACTTCACTAATCCATAAGACTTTGATGGAGACCCCTCATACCAAGCTTCTCTGGACCAGTGAAGGACACAATAGGTCCATACACACCATTGCATTCTCTGACAATGCCCCATACCTTGCAAGTGGCAGTAAGGATTGGAAATTAATGATCCCCTTTTACCTGTATCTGAACATGCAGAGCAGGTAATGATGGCCATGTCATTATTTGGAACATGCAAACTGGGAAGCAGGTACAATCCATAAGTGCTAGGCAAGGGCCCATAACAGTCATCTGATGGTACTGCGATGCTACAGACTACAATTCTTGCTTCCTTATATCAGGTGGTGCAGATGGAACACTTTGGCTTTGGAAGAAACCAGACAAAGGGGTATATTCCACACCATTCTGTTCCAAGTGTGAAACTGAATTTCTTTTCAAAGAACATTTTCTTTAAGGCTGGAATGTTTACTTTGTCAGAAGCTTGTGTTGAGGATATTGCAGTTCATGACAGTACTTGAAGGGTTGCTGCAGTTGCAAGAGGTTGTATTGTTGTTCTTGGCCTGGACATACAATGTGACATAGGTATGTTCACTATTTGGATAAATAATAATGCCTACTGGTGACTGGTGATTCATTTAGACCCCTTTCAACCCATGGCTTGGGAACCTCTGGCATGTTTACCTCCATGCAAGTCAGTTCCTAGATGAGTGCATTTCTTCAAAGATGGAAAGGCTGTCTTTATTGTGTTCTTGGACTCCAAAGACATGTAAGTTGTATAGTACTTTATGAATATTCTTCATTTCCCTCCACTATAGCATTGCGTGGGGCTTGCCAGCATGGGAATGAGTTGTGGTGGTCCAAGCTACTGGCAAGAATGTCTGTTTACTCCTAATGGCATTGCCATGTACCTCAGCTTACCCTTCCCTTCCATAGTAATCATACTGCATGGTCTTCAGAGACCAGACATCTTTTGGTTTGGAACTTACATGACAGCATTGACATATATTGCATGATGGAAAATTCTCAGCCTGTTCTTATTCACAACCTCCATGTCAAGATCAGGTGCAATAATCCAAAGCAGGTAGCATTAGGGTGGCATGGAGAGATTGCAATCAATGGCACAGATAATGGGGAGATTCAGCTTCATGAAGTTATGTCTGGGAATCAGTGATGCATCCTTCATCATGGTGCGAGTAAGTTGTCCCATTCAATACAGGAAGCTAAGCAGGTTTTTACTAATGCTTTCAGGCACTCAGCTGGTCCAGACAGTGGCAGTGAGTGTCTCCATATTGAGAGGGATTAGCACTCTGTTATTTATATGTGTGTAGTATTATTCTCCCAGAGTTGGCCAGCATTACATTGCCAGTGCAACTACTGACCCTAAGTCACTGCTGGTGCTGAAACTCTGGTCCCTGGGCTCTGCAGTGGAGCCAACCACCTCAAAATCAATCACCGACTTCATGTGTATGGGACTGAGATACGTTCAATGCAGACCATTCAATGCACAAGGGATGGCCATCTACCTACTACTAGTTGTGGCATTAGGTATGGGGTACATTGCAGGGTTGCTACAAGTTGGGGTAGGGTTGTGGAAGGAATATACCAGCTACTAGGTTGAAGCTCAGATTGTTTTTGGATATGTAGCATCTAATGACCATCTTGGGATAATCAATTGCAATTGCAGTTGTCAGCAATCTTGCCTAGCCAAGTCCTGTTTGTGCTTGCCAGGAATTTGTGCTGCTAATAGTCAAGAGGGAATGATTGTCTTCCATTGAGTCTTCAGTTTTTATTCTGCCATCTGGCATATCCCTCAAATGCATTCTCAATAATGAGCCACCACCACATTCCTTAGCACCTCTTCTGCTGGTCTGCTGGTTTTCTCTTATCAGGTGCTGGAGGGCGATATAACCTCTCGCCTGGCATCACCAGCGGAGGAAGGACAAAAAATCGACAGCAACAGCATGACCAAATGTATAGAAACCTTGGAACAAGCCCAGTGGAATGTTTAGACAAATATTGTATGGAGGGACATTATGAAGGTGTGTGAATAAGATTCGTTGTGTAGGTGGTATCAACCAATACCCTTTAGGTATACAACTATGTCAATCAGGAGCATCAGTCAGACATTTTCCACCATTGCTCAGTTGTTGATGGTGGAAGTCAATGTACATGTTGCCTGTGCCATAATGTTGATGAGATCATATGCCTGAGCATGTCCCATGACCAGCATATGGCCATATCCCTCAGTTTTGCACCATCTCACACACTCCTGTATCTCCAGTGGTTATTCCCCCAACATCTGCCTCTCTACCCTAAGGAACTCCTGCTCTGACATCCAACCAGTCATTTTCATCTACAGTATTGTCTGAGGCACAACCTACTGTTGATTCTTGTGTAGTGGGCATGGTTTGACATCAGTTGGACAATTTGAGTATGCATGAACAATATCTATCATTACCACACTATTCAACATCTGCAATCTAGCATCATCCTTCCATGACTGTTGTCCCATTACACCCACCAAAATGACAAAACAACTTGACACCCCTGATGATCATGTGCCCCAGTTTCATGCCATCTCACACACTCCTACATCTCTGGTGAGTTTTCCCCCAGGGTCTGCCTTGCTACTCCAAGGAACTCCTGCTCTGACATGTACCTTGGTGAACATCATGTTGACTTAGCTGCAGAAAACAATGGCTTACCTGTAATCTCAAGCTTATGCATCATTTCTGCCAGTCATTTCATCCTAGCAGAAAGTGAGCAGCCAGATGAAGATTCACTAGGATCAAGTGATGTCATGGTTGTCATGATAATTGTCCCAACATTGTCATCACTCTCATGTGGCTTGGTTCTGAGACCTCTGATGGCTCCATCTCATTTCCTGTCAGAGAAGCTTACAGACCACCAATGTCTGATCTTCTGTGCTGGCATGCAGAACTTATCATGGTGTGGGTCTTTCATCATGGATATGGGGGTAACACTCATTCTCTTCAGTGCCAATCAGGGGGCCATAGATATTGTCAATGAGGGTGGCTTACAAACAGTTACAAAGGGGGGGTCCAGCCTGATCCTCTGCGACTGCCACTTCCTCGTCCTGAGCAAGTGGCCATACAAATCACAGCCACCAATGATCCATCAAAAGTGAATGAAGTGAGGTCAACTTCCTCCTGATCATTAGTATACCCTTCCCCCACCTCTTCTAACCCACTCATATTGACTCCTCCCATCTGGTCCCTGTCCTGTTCCTTTTCATTCCTGTCCTCTTGCTCCTTGGCTATGCCTTGCTTGTGATACAACCATCCAGAGTCATCTTCTTGCAGACTCTCAATATCTTGGAAAGGATCCTTGCTCCATATATCATGTGAATGGGGCCAGCATGCTTGACAAATGATGGTGCACTACTTGCCATGACCATTGTTCCCAAAGCAGTGCTTGTAGACACAAATCATTTCAAGTCCTCATTGTTCCCTGAGTGGGCAGTTTGATTGATGGTAACCATTGATTCTCGCATAGTGGCATGGTTCATCATCAGTCAGACAATTCATATCTATCATTACCACACTATTCAACATCTGTGATCTAGCTTCACCTGTCTGCAACTGTCATCCAATTACACCCACCAAAATGTGAGAACAACTTGGCACCCCTTATGATCATGTGCCCCAGTTTCATGCCATCTCACACACTCCTGCATCTCCAGCAGTTATTCCCCCAATGTCTGCCTCTCTACCCCAAGGAACTCCTGCTCTGACATCTAACCACTCATTTTCATCTATGGTATCACCTGAGGTGCAACCCACCATCAATTCTTGTGTAGTGGGCATTTTTCATCATCAGTAAGACAATTCATATCTATCATTACTGCACTATTTAATGTCTGTGATCTAGCTTCATCCTTCCATGACCATCATCCCACCAAAACATCAGAACAACTTGGCATCCCTGATGATCATGTGCCCCAGTTTCATGCCATCTCACATGCTCCTGCATCTCCAGCAGTTATCCGACATCCAATCAGTCATTTTCATCCACAGTATCATCATCTGAGGCACAACCTCACATCCCCAAGTCATTGCTCAGTTGCTGATGGTGGAAGGACTTATAATGGCAAGTGTATTACTGGCACAATGGGTGCCTACCTGGCTGTCCAAGCATATGGTGGAAGTACATCAGATGGACCCTGTTTCATCCATGAGATGGCTGAATGGAGTGTGACAATTAGGTACTGCAGGAGCCAGGGTTTTCCATAGAGGACATGGGGCACCTGTGAAGTGCACAGGTTGTATGAACCTTTTGGAGACTGGTGGATTGTAAGCCTTGAACTGTTAACATGATGTCTATTGACTGGCATGGCTTTTCGAGTGGAAACTGTCAATTTTCACAGGATGAACCAGCTCCTGTTCAATGAGACCATATCATTGACATGAATTTGTATGTACAGGTGCTTTCTTCAATTACTAACCCTACCAATACATCAGAAATTATAATGTTCTGCAGTAAGTGAGAAGCAAACTCACCCTGTTAAGTGATAGAACAACTTGATATGCACCCTCCTGCACTTGTGGAGACTTGAAAGGTGTGACTGCAGCATGACAGATAATGTCTGATGCCTTGATGACCCTAACACAGGTCTGGGTGTGGTATAACTGCACTTCCAGGAGTGGGTATTGACAGTATGGGTCATGACTATATTCCAGAGATGAAAGATCCAAAAACTGGAGGACTTCTGCAAAGCACTCTGTAATGTAGGTCCCTTGGTTGATGTGAGAATGATATAAGAGCCCAGTAATTTGGCCAGCCTTTGGTTTGTCACAATCAGGCACTTCAAAAAGGACAATGGAGCTGCCTTTTCTCTGCTTTACTGATGCCACAAACTTGACCCCATGGAGTTCAATTTCCTTGCAGTAATTGACAGAGGGATCAAGTACATGACCTGGCTTGGTTGCACTTGTTTGATAGGATAAGAAGGGCAATGCAGTGGCATCACAATTGAGTCAGGCAAGCAGGAGTTCATAGATGTCATTGGGAAGGGTCTTGGGATGGTCCAATCCTCCAGTTTCTGGAACTAACAGATTTGCAGGTTTGGCCAAGGCTGCTAGATCACTGGTGAGTGTACTGTTGAACACATATCACCATAGTGTTTATGGATCAGGGGCTTCAGTGCATCCAATACCTGAGGGAGCCTTGACTGGTGTTGAAGCAGTGCATGAAGATTCCCACCTTGGCAAAAGGCTTTCATGAATGTTGACTCTAGTTCACCTGGTAGATTTCATTTAGTTAAATAGTAATTCTAAAGCAACCAGGACTTACCAATTCATTATTTGTATGGTACTGTTGAATAATACCATTGAAATGTTCAAAAGGAAAAGACCACCATCCATGGACAGGTCCAAAGAGCTGGATGCACTGAGATAGGTGAAGTGATAAATGATGGGAAGGCTGGAGTACTTCTGTTGTATACAACTCCACCAATGATGTGAGGTAGTAATGAAGGTAGGGGTTAACAATTTCCACATGGTCATCAGATGTTGACCTCCTAGTAGCCCACTGGACAGCAATGACAAGTGCAATGTAGCTGTCCAGCATGGATTTCTCCTGACTTCCCACAGGAAAATGGCCCCAGAGGCAGACAAGGGTGATAACAAGATGAACAAGGCATGCACTTCTCCACTGATCTGCTTTGAGTTTCCCATGCCCAGGACTACCCAAGTTGTGAGGAGGCCTTGTCATCCATGATGGCAGAGTGGTAGTTGCCATGTCAGCCCATACTTCTGTTAGAATTTCTTGACCCAATACAATGGTCTTTGAACTCCCCCTTGCCCATGCTTCTGCAAGATCAACAATAGGATGTGGATAAACAGCAGGGACTTGGATTTCACTGTTAGAGTTATGTTTATACTAGAATCAAACCATATTAGTTTTTTGACCAGCTTGCATGAAAAGTCAACATACCCAATTAATCAAGGCATCTGCATAGTCTTTCTTTCCTGAAGAAGCTGGAGGGAGCTGTAGATTATTTGCCTGTGCAAGAGCAACTATGTATCCCCTGCAGAGACGACTGAGTGCTGTCCTAGACAAGGCTTTGATTGCATCAACACCCCTCTGAAGTTCAACTTGCTGCCTCTCTGGGTCATGAGGGGGAGCAGCTGCACTGGCCTTCTTCTCAGCATTCATTCCCCAGACCTCCTGGCAATGATGTGGGAGTTCATTCAAGAAGAGGTTGTGTGTTGCATCCAAGACAGAAAAGTGAATGGGGTCCCAGTATGGTAGTCAAAGCAGCTCAGACCATCAGGTTTGGTAGAGTTTCCACAAGCTCTCTCAAGCAGCTTCAGTTGGTGCATGGAGCCATTGCAGAGCATGTGTCAGATGTTCCTCCCAGGTTTGTTGTTTCCAGGACCCAGTGTTAAAGTTTGCCAAGTCATCCTTGGATATCCAGCAGAAGGGACACCAACCCTCAGAACTGCTATAACTGGCAAATCCAGCTGCTTTTGCAAGTGCTGGCAGATCACATACAAGGGGAATGACAGCTGCACAAACCAAGCATCCCATGGCATAGTCAGCAGTCCTGGTGAACCAGATCCCAGAGTGCCAAAACTGCAGGAGTTCATCAACAAGAGGGCCAATGAAATGATTAAGATGATGTAATGGAGGGGCTTTGGGACCTGGTATGATCCCCACAAGGTAGACATTCTCTGGGTGGTAATGAAGATGGATGGGTAAATTCATGCAAACCATGTAGATGGCACCAACAGATTTGGCCTTTCCAGAAATTTGATTTCCATAGGGATTGAACCAGTCAATGAATAGGCTAAACACAAGTCGAGCTTCCCCAGAGACAGCATCTAACCAGGGCTTCCCATCAGGACCCTTAAAGGATTGGAATGCCTCACCATCCCAAACATCACAGACAGGTCCATGTTTCCAAGGGCACACCAGTTGGGAGATGAATGAATCAGGATGGCCAGCTGTGGTGGTTTCCATGGACTGTTCAATGCCTGGTTGTGAAAGTGGACAGGCAAGCTGGCTTTTGAGTGGCTGATAATTGAATGTCTGGTGTGGCACAGAATCTCCTGTAGAACTTGAAGAACAATACAAAAGTGGTGTGTTGCAGATTGGGCTTCCAGTTGTCTGCCTGGCAGTGCACTGCTCTGGGATATCAAGGGTCTGAGCCTGGTACTTGTACAAGTATAGTGCACAGCAGCTGGGGCAACAAGCATAGATATTGAGCTCTGGGTCTAAATTGAGGGTATGGATAGCCAGCCAAAGGTCCTGAGGCCAACTCTGGAATTGCAAGGAGTCACAAAACAGTGGGAGTGGGATGTTTCCCCCAAGGGATGTCATGGCCCATTCACAGGCAGATAACACAATTAATTGAACTGCATCCAACAGGAAATTAGATGCATTTTGTGGCATATTTGACAGAAGGTGAAGCATGACAACAACAGTTATACAGGCCAACACAGGTGCTGATGCAGTTTTGAGATGATCAAGGAAGCCAATGTGCAGGTCTGTTGGATATTCATTATATGATTTCATCCCAAGTGACAAAATGCACTAACCAGTGGAGTAACTTGAGTCAGACATCAAGTTCAGACTCCCAGAAAATGACTGCAAGCCCTGCTCTCCCTTCAGCTTTGCCCATTGGTCATCAACTATTGCATCCAAGTGCTCGCAATAAGAGCCCAGCTCCTGGGAAAGGTGCCTCTGTGATTCTCAAACATCCAGGTCCATGCTGTCTTGAGGGTACACACCATCTACTAACCTGATCAGGCTCATGATGGCCTCCTGATGCATAAGAAAAACTGAACAGTGCTGCTGATGGAGAGCAGGGGGTGGATCATTCATGGCCTTTGGCTGGCTATCGAATACTAATGTTTGAGTGAGAAGGTGGCTCGCACTGATCTGATGTCCATGGAACAATTCATGATAATGTGTGAGCATGGACCTCAAGAGGGTATTTGCATCAGTGGGACAATCAACAGACAGATTAATGTTGATGGGAGCATTAAGCATGGTCAAATCAACAGATGGACCACCTGTATCTAGATAAATCAATGCTCATTTAATTAAACCTACTGCTGGCAGATGACCTACATTCAATATCCATAGGAGCACTATTGCAATAATGGACAAGTGCAGACCTCAAGACAGTATTTGCATTGGCAGGATGACCAAAATACTATGGGCCAAACTTATCATAACCCCTATGGCTCAGTTATTGCTGAGGTCCAACAAAGGTTCACTCCTTCTGGTGAGTTCTTCTGAGATCACAATGGAGGAGGGAGAAAGGATGAAAGCAAAGGGATGAAGCTGAGTTGCAAGTAATTGAAAAACTGAGGATACAGGGGAAGTACTTGACACTTATATACCTGTAAGTAAGAGTACCATACTAGTTGCGACAGACATGTTGCAATGCATATCTGCAGTAATCAACAAACAAATCAGTCAAATAGATAAGTCAGAATGAGTCATACTGTGTCATATGATGGGGGTAGTGAAGTGGATGAAGGCTATACTGGCTGTGCAACCAATGTGTGGTGAAGAGCCTGACACCAGAGCAAGGAAACAACATATGAGTAATATAAATGAGTCATAAACAAGAAACATAACATGTCATCCATCAGAGTGGGTGGTGGAACACCAGATCTTCCAGGGGTGCAGCATTAGTGGGTATTGGAAATACTGTGACAGCTGGAGATCCAAGTCCTCCTTGCAGCATCCAGACCCCTAGGATGGCAATGACTACAAGGGACACAAGCAGGCATGTGACACACATGACCATGAGGAGTCAAAAAAGGAAGGACCCCTGACATGGGCATAACATCACCCCCCCCCAAGATC
Organism: Pisolithus orientalis; assembly: GCF_024613125.1. Lineage (NCBI taxonomy): Eukaryota > Fungi > Basidiomycota > Agaricomycetes > Boletales > Pisolithaceae > Pisolithus > Pisolithus orientalis. The sequence goes on along the minus strand of NW_026260840.1, from coordinate 173,527 downwards.
CTCAGACCCATGAGGACAAGGTGGGCATGTTAGTGGGTTGGGTGGATAGGGGTCAGTGAGTAGTGTAAACACAGGAATGCATTCAACTAGCGACAGGCAATGGAGGCAATGGAGATGGTGGTTCCTCAAGGAATGGAGTAAAGTGGGAGCCATGTCTATTCTGGCATGACCAATGTCCCAGGTAACAGCATTGAAAGCATGCATGGGCATAGAGAATGTGGTCAGTGGGAACAGGGGCCTGTCCTCCAAGATGGAACCAAAGTTGATCAAGAGGGATGGGGATGAAGGGAGTCACAGGGAGAGGGTTGGAGGAATGGACAGTGTTGTGATAGTGTTTATGGATTCCTGCCCAAGCTGCATCCTGCAACAGAACCTCCCAAGCAGAGTTGTGAGTCCTGGTACCCAGTCATTCACCAACCTCTTTATATAAAGCTGCCCCATTGATGTACTTCAGCTCTAGGGCCTTCCAGGCATCCACCTTTTCCTGTTCCGAGATCTTGGGTTTGCCAATCCTTCCTTCCAAAGTCAATGATTCCTCTTGCTTCAGATGAATGCAATCAAGAAGGCAAGAAGTGGGTGGGGCAAGAAACTCACTGATCTGTTGATGGAGAAGGTGATGATAGGCACCACCCATGACTGCTTCTAAAACCTCCAAGGTTCCCTGTTCCAGCATGTTGATCATTATGACTTTGGACAGGGGTGTGGTTCCACTAAGTTTTCAGGTGTGTATCTTCAAGACAGCATGACCAATTATGTCTGTCACTCTGTAGATCTCAGACAGCAGCCCAAAATACTTAACTTGTTTGGTGAGCACCCATCAATGTTGTCCCTGTCATGGAAGACATCAAGTGCCCTAACAATGTCCAAGTAGTCACTTGCTGAGACTGGTAATCACAGCTCGTCATCCCAGGCAAGGGCTGCCAAGGCAAGGAGATCAAGGGCTGCATGGTGTGCACTGTCAGAGTAGGTGGCAAAGGTGGTGCATACATGGGGAGATTCAGGAGCATCAGGACTACCAGCCTTGGCTGCTCAACCACCAGTGTCATTGTCAGCACATGCCTTACCCTTTCCCCATTGGTTACCATCTCCACCAACAGAGATTCTGGCCTTGGGAGTGGGGACTCTCCTGACCAAAAAGGATGCATGTGGATGCAGTTGGAGAGAGTGGGCAACAGGGGGCAATGTCCCCCTAGGCTTCAAGACAGGGGACAAGGGGTATGAGTCAGGAACACAGGAGGTGGTCATCAGGGGAGAGGATGGTGCATAGACAGTGATGGGAGGGATGAGGAGCACAGGCCAGTCAGCTGAGGGATCATAAAGGGATTCAGTGGGGGGGAGGTCTGCATAGTCATTTTCTGTATTGACAGAATGAGGGGAGTCCATTTAATTTTGAAGGTGATGAGCAAGTTTGTACTGGTCAAGAGCTTCAGAAGCATGATCCTTTATATGCTCTTCAGGTTCCTGGGTATTTGACAAATGGGGTTATCTTATGATTAATTATTGACTCAACCTCCCATTCTATTTCATCATCCACAAGTTCCAGAAGTGGTGCTGGAGGTGCTGCACCACATGTCTTGTTTTCAATGTAAGGGAAGATCTGAGAGGCATGGAAGACAGGATGAACTTTCCAAGTTGGCAGGAGTTCCAATTGGAAGGCTACCAGGGAAATGACCTGAGTCACCTTGAAGGGCCTGAGCCATCAGGGCACAATCTTGTCACACTGGTTCCTGATCCTTAGGTGTCCAGTTTCCAAGAGAATGCAGTCTCTGACCTTGGGCAGTATGTAGGAACCTTTACTGTGCAATCACATCAGATCCTGTGCTTTCTTGTGCACAAGAATGGCAACATCCCAGTTTGATGCCAACCTTTCCAGTCTTTCATCCACCAAGGGGACCATGGTAAGGCATTTTTCAGGGTAAGGGGACAGATTGTAACCAAGAAGAAGCAAGAAAGGAGTCATTTGATGGACCAAGTGGATGCAGGAGTTGTGGGCAAACTTGGCAGAGGGGAGCTTGGCAGCCCAAGAGTTTGGGGCTTCTGTGCAGTACAGGCAAAGATACCCTTCCACCTCCTGATTCACTTGTTTGCTTTCTCCATTGGTTTGCAGGTGATATCCTGTGGATAACTTAGGAGTTCCCCCTATAGCCTTGTAAAGTTCCCTTGTAAAAGATGATGTGAACTGCAGTCTGTGATCACTGATTACTGACTCTGGGACACCAAAATGGGAATAAATGAACTGATGGAAGAGCTGGGCAATCCTGATAGAGTCTATTGTTTTGTGACACAGAACAAACAGGGTGGCCTTTGTAAGACCCTGATCAACAACCATGAGAATAGAGTCATATTTTTGTTCTCCCAAGACTGGGAGATCTGTGATGAGATCCATAGAGATTTGTTGGAATGGAAATGCAGTTTTGGGCATGTCATGAGGGACAACAGGTGGTGTTGGTGGGTGAGTCATGACCTTAGTGGTCTGACAGGAGGGGCAACCTGTGACATAAGCTTTGATATCCTTTCCCATACCTTCCCACCAGACTTCTTTCCACATTTTGGCAAACATTGCCTTTTGTCTGGGGTGGCCAGCAGACTCGTGATCATGGTAAGAACACATGCAATGGTGGCAGTCTTCAGGTGGGATGTATAAACACATGGTTCCAAACCATTTTGTTCTGTCATTTGCAAGGGTTATATTATCCTTGGGTTCTGAACCTGTAGAGTCTTTTGATGTATCATTCTTGACATGCTCATACAGGTCCATGGATATAGTGTATATTCCCCTGGCTCCTTTGTCAGTATTCCTTAATGGGTGAGCATCAGGGACCTTTTTCTCCTTTAGTGTTTCCTCAGCTGGGTGAGAATAGGGCTTGGAGTTATTTTGGCTTTGCTGTATCTGTGCTGGAAGGCAACCAATGCAAGTGAGATGGTTGATTTTTAACTGTTTTTGGATTTTTGTAAGGGAAAAAGTGGGGGAAACAAAATGAATGCAGGAATCCACCCCCTCTGAAAGCCAAAGGTTCACAGGGAGAACCATGGCAATGGGGGTGGGCTCCTCAAGGGTCCCTTTGTGGGACAGGGTATCAGCCAGGACCTGTAGGTGGCCAGCTTTCCAGGAAAAATGGATTAGATAGGACTGAACAGTAGTGGCCTAACAGGCTTGATGAGGTGTGAGCTGCTGCAGTTCATGATAATACTCCAATTTTTTATGATCAGTAAAGATCACAGTGGGCTCTACCAGAGACAAGAGGTAGGGGCAGAAAGCCTTTAGTGCTTGAATGACCACAAGCATTTCCCAGTCATAGACTTGGTAATGCTGTTCCGCTCTGACCAGGGATTGCAACAGGTAGGAACACAGGTGCCACTTGTTATCGGTTCCCTTCTGGGAAAGGACTGCCCCAGTTCTGAGTTTCAAGGCATCAGTAAAGAGAGCAAATGGCTTTGAAAAGTTGGGGATAGTGAGGACCAGAGAGGAACATAACAAAGTTTTTAGCCTTTTGAAGGCTGCATTCCATTCCTGTGTCCACCAGTAGGGTTCTCCTTTCTTAGTGAGGTCATGGAGGGGCCTAGCAACACTTGAGAAGGAAGGGATAAACTTGCAATAGAAGTTGCAGAAGCCAAGGAACTGGAAAAGTCCCATAAGATTTTCAGGGGCTTCCCAAGAGGAGATGGCATTGGTCTTCATAGGCAAAGTTTCCATATGCCCCTTTCCAATGATCATCCCAAGGAATTCAACTTCTTCAGCTTCAAAGCAGCACTTGCTTATCTTAAGGCACAGTTCTTCCCTTTCACAAATCTCCAGGAACTCCAGGACATGATTTCAGAGTTCTTCCAGTGTCTTGGCATGGATAATGACATCATCCATATATCCAACCTGTTTTCCATGTTGTGATTCAAAGGTATGGTCCATATACCTCTGGAAAGAAGGGGGTGAGTTACATTGACCAAAGAACATTACTGTTGGTTCAAACAGTCCTCTAGGGGTAATGAACACCCCTTTCCACTCATCTCCTTCTTTTACCCAAAGGTTTGTAAACCCCCAATGAATGTCGAACTTGGCATAGTATTTGGACTCAACCAACTCATCAAACAGGGCCTGGGTATTGGGTAATGGGTGTGCATCTTGAACAGTGAAAGAATTCAAATAGCAGTGGTCTTGAATTAACTGCTTCTTCCCATCTTTCTTTGCCACAAAAAATACCAGCACTGCTTGTGGTGACATTGATGGTTGAATCTTTTTGCATTTGAGGTTTTTGTCAAGGAATTTGTCTAGAATTTTTAGTTCATCAGGAGACATGGGATATACCACTGCCTTTTTTGGCTTGAAGTCCTCTGTCAGCCAGATTTCATGATCCAACCTGGGACAGTGTCATGGAAGCAGGATATCATCTTCTGCAAAAACCTTGGAAAACCTTTGATATCTTGCTGGAAGAGTTACCTCTTCCTTCATCGAAGCCAGAGCAGCTTCTAATGCTGTGGACAAGGTTGTTTTATTAACCACAACCTCTGAGATTACCTTCGTAATTGGTCACAGCACATCTGGGGACAGACTGGAAGTTTCCTTTGTACTGCATGTGTCTGAAGACACTACCTGTGAAACATTAGTTACTTTTTCATTGGGATAGATGAACCTGTCATCCCAACACATGATTTTTCCAGTTTCCCAATTCATGTGTGGTTTATATTCCTTGAGAAATGGCATTCCAAGAAGGACATGCTCTTTCCCTACTAGGGGTCCAATGTAACACTTGACTTGTATAATGTGCTCCTTGATTTCCATTTTCAAGGTAACTTTGCGGGTTACCCATTCTTCATCTTTTCCAGTAAACAAAGTGGTCTTGAACTTGCATTCCACTTGGTATGTTGGGATTCCGAGTTTTGTACCATTCATTCTGAGATGAGGGAACCTTCAGTGCCTGAGTCGATTCATGCCCAAATTCCTGCCTTGAAGTCCAGTAGAATGACCAATCCAAGAGGATAACAAATTTGCATATTCAATTCATCATCTATAGAAGTCCATTTAGCAGACAACATGGAAACAGGACTGACTGTTGCAGGAAATTCAGCAGTCCCTTCTAAAAACCCAACAACTTCTTTTCCTCCTGATTTGCTTCCCTGTCTCCAATGTAGGCAGTCTTGGTTCTGTCTTTGGTAATGACAATGCAAACATTGGAAAGTTGTTGCTTGACTTTGACTTTACAGTCACACTTGATGTAACCTTTGGCTCCACAATTGAAGCATTTAATTTCTGAACCCAATCAGCATACATTCCATTTATGTTTGTCAACATCCATTGCATCAGGATCTCAGGAGCTTCTGTGGTAATGAACAAATTTGCATTCATACCTGGATTCCTTTCCTTCTAGGATATGCTTAGTGGCGATTGCCATTCAAGCTTCTCCCGTGCATTGGATCCACTCCATCACCATGGTTGGTGCTCATCCAGAGTTTAGGACCCAATCATGAAACTCTTTGTTTAAGCCTTTCCCAAAGAGATCCCTGCTTCATGTGATTCTTCTTTCAGCTCAGCTTTGTTGACCAGCCCAGTGAATTCAGTGATGTATGACTCGAGTTCCCTCTTGCCCTGAGATATGTCTGAGAGGTGTAGGATAGCAAGGGCGGTTTGGTCGCTGGACTCAAAGGTGGCCTTTAACCTTTCCATGAACTGTTGAAAAGTGTCCATGTAATAGATAGACCTGTCAAGTAGTTAATTTTCATTTTGATAGTTCTCAGTGAACAAAACTGCCATGCCTTTTGTCATGTATGTGAGCATGAAGGATATCTTGAGCACTTCAGTATTGTAAATGTGTTGATTTAGGTTCAAGTATCCTTTGACCTGCATGATCCAGGTCTGAAGCCCATTGTGGCTTCTGTCATATTCACCAGGATGCCCAACATTAAACTCCTGACCTCCGTTGGGTGGGCAGCTCGAGTAGTCTTCATCTTCATCATCTTTGGCCTTTCCCTTACTGTTACCACTGGTGGGTAACTCTGGGGGTACAGCCTTTCCAAAGTTCCTACAATACCAATCTTGCAAAGCTGAGTCAGTAGGCATTCCTTGAGGAAATGGGTTGCTTGAAGTTGCATGCATAGCCTGGCAGAGCTCCTCCACCATCATGACTCTTTGTTCCTCCAACCTCTGTCTCATTTCTTCCTCCAAGAATGTTCTCAATGACATTTCCAGGACAGATTCTCCATGACCAATAGTCATGGACATACTTTGTACACAAGCTTCTTGTTCTTCTTTGAGGACTGATCCAAAAGAAGTCTCAGACTTCTGATCATCTTCTTCTTCTGAACTAAGTGCAATTTCTGATTCCCTAAAACAGGATAAGTAAGATAAGCATGGGTTGGTCACAGTTACCAATGGTCCTAACCAACCAAGAGGAATGGGTGGTAAAGGGGGACTCTGTCCAAGTCCAAGGGGATTTGTCCAAGGAGGAACTGGTGGTCTCTTCTTCTGTGGGTTAGACACCTTAATGGATGGTGACAACAAAGGCTGAGGGAGGATTTATTTCTCAAAAAAAACCTGTCAGCAATTTGAGGATAAGTGTGCAAGTGTCTTTTATGCATAGGGAGGCACAAGTGTGAGCTTAAGGGAGGTGATCTATTAAAGCATAATGGCTGCCTGTAGAGTGGTGGATTTGATTAAAGGTGGAAGGATGGAGTTCAATTTTGTTGAAGTTCAGAAAATCAATGGACAAGTAGACTTTCATGAAGAGGTCAACAAGTCCCAAAAGCTGCACAAGTTTTTCAATTTTGTTATGCCCAAGCAGAGTGACTTCGTCAAATGGACTAGGCATGATCCACACAAGGGGAATACTATGGGCTGAACTTATCATAACCCCTATGGCTCAGTTATTACTGAGGTCCAACAAAGGTTCACTCCTTCTGGTGAGTTCTTCTGAGATCACAACAGAGGAGGGTGAAAGGATGAAAGCAAAGGGATGAAGCTGAGTTGCAAGTAATTGAAAAACTGAGGATACAGGGGAAGTACTTGACACTTATATACCTGTAAGTAAGAGTACTATACCAGTTGTGACAGACACATCACGATGCATATCTGCAGTAATCAACAAACAAATCAGTCAAATAGATAAGTCAGAACAAGTCATACAGTGTCATATGATGGGGGTAGCAAAGGGGACAAAGGCTATACTGGCTGTGCAATCAATGTGCAGCAAAGAGCCTGACACTGGAGCAAGGAAACAACATATGAGTAATATAAACAAGTCATAAACAAGAAACATAACATGTCGTCCATCAGAGAGGGTGGTGGAACACCAGATCTTCCAGGGGTGCAGCATTAGTGGGTATTGGAAATATTGTGACAGCTGGAGATCCAAGTCCTCCTTGCAGCATCCAGACCCCTAGGATGGTGACAACTATGAGGGATGCAAGCAGGCATGTGACACACATGACTGCAAGGAGTCAAAAAAGGAAGGACCCCTGACATGGGCATAACAAGCATTATCACAATGACATGTGAGCATGGACATCAAGAGGGTATTTGTGTTGGCAGGACAATCAATGGACAGATTAATGTCAATGGGAACACCAGGGATGGTCAATGAGTTGGACCTAGATGTGACCTGCTGAGGTACTTGGAGGATATTCATGATGATAGAATGATCAATGGACAGACCACCTGGATTTAGATAAATCAAAGCTCATTTAATGAAATGTACTGCTGGAGGATGAACCATGTTCAACATCCATAGAAGCAACATCAAGGATGGTCGATGAGTTGGTCCTGGATGCTACAGTAGCATCTAACTGCAGCATTTTAAGGGATGCCAATAAAATCCTATTTTCCACACCCTCATTTTCCATGGATTGGTGATGTTGCTGCGACAGTTCTTCATTGCATTGATGGTGAGCATGAGTAGACAGTTTCAACAGAACACCCAAGATGGATACATTCATCAGAGGATCTCATGAGTGGCCCCTGCAGCAACTGTGAACACAGCACTGACAAATCTTGTACTGTTGTTGCCTGGCCATGATTGCACTGTAACAAGATACTCAGTACCACAGATGCTAAGGTGAGTTGTTTAATCAATAATGCAGTAAAATGAAACCTATTGCAGCAATTTCCTTTTTTGTAAGGTGCTCATTCGAACACTGAGGGTGCCAGTGGTGTCTGTCCCTATGCAAGATATCACTGGGGATTGACAGTATGATAGACTATTTCACTGCTCTGCCATTGTCATTTGAATGATTGACCATCCATGGCAGGATTACCCCAGTGATCACTCACCATATATGAGGGCATCAGGCAGCAACTGCATTGGAATCTGCTGTGATAGCCTTGAGCCCAAAATGAATCGCACCCTTAGCCCCCATTCAACCAACTCCAGTCTATGTGCAGGGCACAAGAAAGGTAAATCTGGCTCTGGACATCTTCCCATTCTAAGCCATTGACTTCTTCCAACTATCCACATTCTTGCAAGTCCCCAGTCTCTGCCTCCTTCTCAACCTGATTTAATTGTAAATGCCATCACTGCAGGTACTTTGTCACTGTTCACATCTCCCTTATACAACATGCCACCAACTGCCTTGTCAGTGAACCAACTTCTGGAACCTCTCCAAGCTCAATGCAGCTGATGATGGCAACATGGCCAGTATGCTATTACAATGCCAATTTACCCTGCCAAGATGAAGTCCCTCACATGTTTGCAGTCATTAGCAAGAGGTTCATAGGCAGGCCACTTGAGGATTGTGCAGCACACAGCTACTACATTAACAGAAATCATCAACATCTATTTATGTATATGTGCAAATGAAACCTCTGAGAATGGTGCTGAGCTGATGTGCTGTAGCTGATGATGTTTACAGTACTCCTAGTGGCTCAGCTGTCACTACAACATTTGATACAAGTGCAATGTTGGTTGAAGTGAGATAGCAAGTGAGGAAAAATGTTCAATTTATGCTTGATATTGCTGTGGCACACATGCAAAACAATCATACAATTTACACTCAATTTGCATTCCTTTTGCGTGTGCTGCCCTGTTTATCATTTGGTAAGGTATCTGCCTAGTAGATAGCATGATGGTATGTATAATTTCATAAAGGTTATTTACCTGCAGATAATTATGGGAAATTAAACTATTGACAAGCTTGTAAATTGAAATGAAATTCAAGTATTGCTCCTGCATTGTTCACACAACCCCACAGACAAAAGTTGAGCTTTGAATTGGATTTTACGCTGTGATAATATGAGAACTAGGATGAACCTTAGCCATACTTCATACCAGCCAAATTCTTATGCAAATTTCACAGTTTACATCAATTTGTACTTCAGAATACTGGTGCAGAGAACCTTATATTCCTGTGGTGTGATAGTCGCGCTGAGACGCCTAAGAGCCATGGATGATGCAAAGACAGGGAACTAGCAATTGAAGTGGAAAGTGTTATAAAGGTAGGAATCGTATTGCTGCAAAGGGTGGTGGTCAGTGCAAAGGGTACGGAGCTGCGGACCCGTGGTGATCGATATCAGCCCGCCAAGATTTACTCCAAGAAATGAGCAGGTGGCTGTGCCCACTGCCACTGCAAATGCGAAAGCAGCTCCTGACTAAGCGGAGGCGCGTGTAGGAGCGGATGACTCGAAGCTGTTTTGCGGATTTGTGTAGGTCAATATGAGCCAAACTAGCAAAATTCTACTCTGGTGCGCTTATTCATATCAATCAAATGGAACCGGTCGTATCCCAGGCCCCTCGATCATTTTCCCTCCCTCCCTATCCTGCGCTGCAGCAAAGGCACTCGGGATAGGTATCCCACAACAATCTCCCCACCCTTCATGAACATGTCCATGATGTGCATTCTTGTCGCCCGCCTCAGATGGCGGAGGGGGTCCCTCGTATGGGAGGATAGACCCAAAGAGGAAGTGTTGGATGACAGGAAGTTTACCTAGTACCTCCGCTTTGTACATTTTGATCATTCCCGCGTTGACTTTTTCCCATGTTTTTACCTGTGCGACGAATTAGAGAAAGGGTGTAATTGGGGATGGAGTATATGGCATCGCGGGAGATCACATACAGCTGAAATGTCATCTAACATAGGCGAGTGCCATCGGAGAGAAGCAGTTTTTATCTGAAATGCCGGTCAGAATCACGACCATCGCTGATAACATACGAGTAGAGACACAGACAGAATTGATAAACTTGATACAAGCAAAGTACATATAGTCGTTCGCAAGCTCGTCGATGACCTCGGCATCGTGGATCGCCTTTGGACGCAGATACTTGTGTCCTGGACGGCATGGCCAGTCAATATTACATTTCAATCTCGAACGGAACGGAAGGCCCCAGGAGAAACGGAAAATGACTGCACCTCTTAGCTGAGCAGATCCGAACAGGAATGGCAGGAAATGGTAGTCATCGAGACCCCATACACCATGGGACCCTGCTGGCTCAAGCCAGTACGTCGACTGGAGAACGCGCATCACCTGGATATAGCTAAGGTGTTTTCCCCTCAGCGATGCATTCCCCATCGGCCACGGAAACGAAACTCACCGCCAGAACGCCCGAATGACCAACGCGACGTGATCACTCTCGCTAACAACACCGATCCGGCCCAAACAAATCCTGGAAGATAGGAAAAATATAACAACCAACCTGAACAGTGTACCGTTCGTACTCACAGCCAACATAAAAAGTTTAGCTCCATCCCGCTTCCATAATCGATCCGTTCGCGATTGCCCCACGCATTCACGAAGTATGTCGATACTTCAGCGGTGGCGTCTTCTGGGAAGTGAGGCAGAGTAGCATGCAACGACGGGGCTAGCTATGTTCAATGTATGGAGATCAACGGCATCATGGTCTACATCGGCGGTGGACCTACATCCTCCACTTTGTCATAGAAGGTCCTGAATGCTGGATTTCCGAAACGTGAAGCTTTGTTGTCCACGGGAGGCGTATCCTTGACCACATCTTCGATCTTGTCTAGAACCTCAAGAACGGCCTTGACGCCCTACTCCTCCGTAGTGTAAGACATAGGAACATGAGGAATAACGCAGAGGCGCACGGGCGATATGGACACTTCATCAGTGAGCTTCACTCCGATAACGGAGTTGTTCAGTTCCTCGATGTAGCTTACTATTGCATTGTGAGTGCTGGACGATTGAAACGCCGTCAACTGCAGACTAGAAAGAATGCGTTTGCCGGGTACTTGGAACGTCATGGTGCTTTTGGTACCGTGACTGGGTCGTCGATGTCTAACTGCATGAAGTAAAATGACCCCTATCAAGAAGACACCAGTTCTGGTATACACTACTTCTTCGCCGACGCCTTTCCCTTGCCTTTCGCAAAAGATTTGCCCTCGAAGCCTGGTCTGGCCTTTGGCTTTCCTTTTCCTTTCCGCTTCTCATTCCGTCTCTCGTGTCGCATGGCAATGTTGTCCGTCCTCTTCTTCTGTCTAGCAGCCATCTGCGCCGTAACTTGCTCCTTCCGCTCATCCCTGCAGGTGAAGATGTAGGCAAGCTCAACCACCAGATGGGGGTGAAACAGACTCACCATTTCTTCTTACTCCTCACCTTCTCCTTTTCTTTCCGCTTGACCGCTTTTTTCAGAAGAGCTTCGTTATCTTTCACCTTCACACCTTCGAGACGTGCCTCTGCTTTTGACCACCGTTCTTTCTCCTGCGCGGATTTACGTTTTTCCTCCGGTAGAGATGCAAGCTTCTCTTTGCGTGCTGACAGCTGTGACAACGCGTGGGTCGGATTATTAGATGACTTTAGCTGCGCGGCTTTCTTGCTCGTGGAACCTGCAATGGCGGAAAACGCAATACTCGTGAGAGGGGCATCATGACTATTAGATAGTCCTGCTGAGAAGCCGGAGTCGTTCACGAGTAATTGGTTCTTGTCATTTCTCATCAGATAGACATTCTCGCAGCATGGCATAACTTCACACACCTTGATAGACGCAGAACTCGCTTGTGCATCCACATCCTTTTTCTTTCCTTTCGCCTTCTCCTTCTCGGCTCTCTTCCTTTCCTTTGTCTCCTTCCTACGCTTTTCTCGAAGCGTCGCACGCTGCTTTCTTCGTTCTTCCAGCAATTCGTCCTTGTTACCTGGCTCGCCTCCACCACTTTGACGCAACGCCGCCATACGTGCGTGAAGTTTTTCCTTGAGCAACGTTACGCTCTCGGTGGGACGCATCGGTACCATTTCAATCGGCGTTTCCTCGTTTGCTGCCCGCGATTCCTCCTCATCGCCGTCTAATTGCATCGCGTCATCCCTTTCTTCTTCATCCTCGTCTTCGCCCCCATCTTCAGAGTCAGAATGTGGCGAATGCGGAGGTGTGGAAACGACATGTTTTCCTTTATCCGTTTTTCTAGAATTTTCGAGTCGAACGGCAGTTTCGTTTTGAATGTCCACGATAGACTTGTGGTTATCCGGATCAAGCTACAGCAAATGAGGGTCAGGACGCCAATGTCGAAACCAGCTTCACCGCGAATAGATCGCTAGCGTAGCATCCACACCTTTTCGCGGCGCGCCTTCTTGGACGCCTCCTTCACAGATTGTTTGGGTGCCTTCTTTTTTTTGCTGTGTTTCATGTATTTATTCGATGCCTACGTCGCATAGAGGGTAACAACACGATAAGTAGTATGAACATGGACTACGCCATACCTGTGGACCCCCTGCATCGTCTTTGATAAAGTAGTATTTCGGAGGGATGAGACGAAGCAGCGCCTCAAAAGTGTCATTGTGAGCTTCGATGGAGGCACGAAGGGTGTCGGCTGGCGTTGTCATCGTCGTTGGGTTCGACTCGAATACCTGCTGTCCGCACGGTCACTGACGGCTTACATCAGCACCAGCTATGACGTGAACAACGTCTTATGGCTCAAGTTATGCTAGATACAACGTTACAAGCTATGCATCATGTTTCACAATAAGCTAGAGTTCCTTGCACCGCGCGCGCTAACAAACCATCCGTCTTTGCACGCATCGCGTTTCCTGCTTGCAACATCCAACCCGTAAAAGTTCTGCGCGGGGTTGCTCAGGAAATGGTAATACGATGAGGCTGCTGTTCAGGGATGACCTGGGGGAACGTGAGCGTCAACAGGCCATTCTCCAACTTGGCCTTTACATCCTCAGACTACAACCCCATAATCAACACGACTTCTTGTGGACGTCTCGTAGTTGAAACTTACCTTTACGCCAATAGGGATCTGGAGTGTACGAGAGAACTTTCCTTGCCGACGCTCGCGAAAAGCATATCCAGCTTCGTCACGAGACTCCGTCTTCTTGAATTCACCAGAAACCGTCAAGCGGTTCTGCTGAATCTCGATGGAGATGTCCTCGGGTTTCAATCCGGGCAACTCGAAGGTTGCAGTAACAATATTGGTCTCATTGTTCTCATGCAAATCCATCCTGCAGACAGCTATTAGCACGTCATTTGGAAATTTCACAAAGAACACATATACTGTACCTAGGACGGAACACGCTCTCCCTACCATTGTTCTCCCGTGTCGCGGCTGATGTAGGTGAGATTCGTGCAGCTAAAGCGTCATCGAAGAGACGGTCAAATTCGGTGGAAGGATCGTAGTAGTAGAAGCGCATGGTAGAAGATATGTTATGAGTGTCGATGAGTGTTGTGTCGTTGTAGTAAGTCGTTCACGGCGAGTACTGACCTTACCTTGACCTCTTATATACTCATTCATTAGCCATTCCCCCGAACTTTCTCGATGGTTGACCCTGGACCTTCGCCGACGTTCAAGAAGTTTCAGGCAGGTGTTGAGTTTCCCTTTTGGTAATTACAATCCGTTGGCAAATATTTGGCATTCATCGGAAAAGGAAACCCCCTGTCCCCACACGTACCCGGGTATTCGAAACTTCGAGGCTAGTCCAGCTCCACCTCGTGTCATACACCGTGCTTTTGGCGACCGCCCCTTGGTGCGAGAGTGCTCGACATTCCACGAGGTACGATTTGAAGGAATAACCACGATACAACACAGTGGATTTTCTGATAGCAGTACACCGACAACTCATACATCCTTGCTACTCAACATAGTGCGATACGACACAGTACAATCCTTCCTGACCATCAGAGTTTGGTGAACCTGAACAAGAACTCCGTTGGGTAAGCGGGTTCCTTCTGTCCGTCCCATGGAACGGGCTTAATGAGGATCTGAAAACGCAATACGCATGAGCAAGACATAGCCATGTCGGGATAACCGACAGATCCTACCGGCTCAAACTTGTCCACTGGAGGCGCAGTCCACGCAGATCCCAAGTCTTCGCTTTGGACACTATAGTAGAAGAGTCGTGTCAGGCTTTTAATTAGCATAGGCCAGTAGTACTAAGCGGCTTACAGGTACGCGTCTTGTCCGGGCACAAACCTGACAACCCATCTCTGGGGAGCCACAACCCATGCGACAAGGCGCCCGCCGTCGTTGACGAGATCGCTGATCTGGTAGAGATCTCTCTCTGGTTCCATCAAGGTGACCAAAAACTGTCAAAAATCAACCTTCGGAACGGGTCCTTAGGGAGCCGTGACTATACTCACAGGCTCAGGTTGGAACGCTTTGGGAAGGGCGTAGACAGGCTTGGGTGGGGGAGGGACAATTATCTCCCCAAGACCGGGTTTAACGATAAACGGGAAGGCAAGGACTCTGCCATCGAAGGTGCGGATAGCATATTCACCGTTAGGTAGTTTGATGGACATAGTAAGAATGAAGCGTCAGTGGAGTTATAGACTGATGGAACACAACACTGACTCCAGCTGCCCTTTTATCCTTTCAAGCCGCACTGCATGATACCCCCTCCATACGGCACCAACGGCCACAAAGGTCACCGGTGGGCGTACGTCCATGCCTGCACTGGGTCCGATCTTCCATTCACCGTGTCAAGTACTGAATAGGGGTGACCCGAACACGAGGTGTCCTTTTGGATTGCCAGATTTTTGAACAGGATAGAACCTGTGATCACATGAAGTACGGCATCAGCAGATACACGGTCACAAGTGCATGCCTACATTGAAACTATCTTCCATTGACCCGTGTCAAGTACTGAATAGCGGTGGCCCGAACACGAGGCGTCCTTCTTGCCAGATTCTTGAACAGAACAAAATTTGTGATCACACGAAGATGATATGCTGGTAATCACCGCATCGCTTTGACCAACCGGGAAAACTGTTGATAGCCATCGGTTCTCTAGCCCGGTCACATAGGTATTGCCAAATATTGTCGAGTGGCTTATGTACTTAGCAAGCTCCAAGTATGGGGTCCATTGGCAGGTGATCTCAGTGATAGCGTCATTGCGGGGTTCAACCGATGATAAGCGATGGGCACGAAGTCCCCTTATAGGAGGAATACTGAACGTGCATGCTGTAGTTGGAGATTTATCATGAGCGACTAGGGACGGGCAGTCGAAGTCGGTAAAGATCGAGCAGAAGCGCATGACAGGAGATACATTATGCTTGTGTCGCTGGGGTTGTTCAAACGTTCATGACAAGCACTGGCCTCGTCGTGACCACTGTGTTGAGTTCCCTTTTTTGGTAATCAACATGTCAAAATCGTCCAGGTATCCGAATCAGAAAAGGGAAACCCCTGAGCTCACAGGAGGGCTGCAACAAAAGCATGATCTACTGGAAGAGTGATCTCCTTGTTTCAGCGTTTTCAGTTCCGTGGAATACCAATTTATTCGACCGCCCGAGCATGACTCGATTGCAATGCTGGAAGATCATCATACGACAAGCTGGATTTCAGGAGAGAAGTATACCAGTGACTCATACAACCTCACTATTCAGCACAGTGCAATATAACACCCGACCCTGGATTCTTGAACAGGGAAAGATCTGCGTACGGATGAGCGGCGATAATGGTTACCGATGGGCGCACGTCTATGCCTACATTAGTGCATCTTCTACTCACCGTGTCAAGTATTGAATAAGGGTGATCCGAACACGAGGTGTCCCCCTAGAATGCCAGACTTCCTGTAAATTAGTAGCCCCTCACGGTAATACTAATCAGACTCGGTGTGCCTCCGGTGCACTGCGGACCAGGTGGTAGTGGAGCTTTGACACATGACCCATGACAGTTCTAGGATCCGTCTACGGAGACGTCCGATACGGCCGGCTGTGCATTTGACTTTGGTAGCTTGATGGGCACTTCGATGAATCCTGCTGTAGATTTGAGAAGGATACCTCACCTCACCTCAGCCTTTGGGCCAAGTACGTCATATGCACTACAAAGTCCAGAGAGAGCATCAGTGGTGACCCTACGAGCACTGAGGTCCTTGCGGCTTGTGTTACTTACAAGTTACACCTTGTTCAGTTCGGTTCTCGAGCTTATCTTCGGGACGACTTCCGAACTCCTCTGCGATCGCATTGGAAGGCATTTGCAAGTGTCTCTTGAAAAGGTGGAATTCGGTGAAGGGATCATAGCAGAAGCACACTACTGAAGATACGTTATGAGTGTCGAATTCGTGTTGTGTCGCTAGGGAAGTCTTTACTTGTGTAACCATTTCTCGATGACTGAGGCTGTACCTCCACTGACGTTCAAGGCAGGTGTTGAGTTCCCTTTTTGGTAATCGCGCTTGGTTGGCAATTATTTGGTATTCATCAAAGAAGGAAACTTCCTGTCCCCCTTATTTATTAGTGGTCGAAATTTCAAAGCCCAATGTGCCGCACATTGTACTTTTAGTCTTCAATAACCGCACCTGAGTGCGAGAGTGCCAGAAATTGCACCAGATACGAATTGAAGGAAAGGTCGAAACAATCGCAACACAGCACATTGGATTTTCT
Source organism: Pisolithus orientalis (assembly GCF_024613125.1). Classification (NCBI taxonomy): domain Eukaryota; kingdom Fungi; phylum Basidiomycota; class Agaricomycetes; order Boletales; family Pisolithaceae; genus Pisolithus; species Pisolithus orientalis. The sequence continues at coordinate 156,788 of NW_026260840.1, read as the reverse complement.
GATAGCAGTACACCGACGACTCATACATCTTTGCTATTCAACACATGCAATACGACACAGCATACTTGGCAATCCTTCCTGAGAATCAGAGCTTGTTGAATCTGAACAGGTACTGCGTTGGATAAACGGGGTTCGTCTGTGCATTCCATGGGACGTTCTCAACACGGATCTGAAATGCAACACGCGTAAGCAAGATATATAGCGGCTCAGGATAACCGACAGATCATACCTGCTCGTACTTTCCCTCCGGGGGCGCAACCCACGCAGACCCCAAGTCCTCAGTTTGGACGCTATGGTAGGAGATCGTGTCAGGTCTCCAATCGGCACCGGTCAATAGTACTAAGCAGCTTACACGAGCGCGCCATCCTGTCCGGGCCTGAGGATCCATCTCTGGGGAGACACAATCCATTCAACAAGACCACCGTTGTTGTTGACGAGAGCACTGATCTGATAGAGATCTCTCTCTGGTTCCATTAAAGTGACCAAAAACTGTCGATACTCAACCTTCAGAACGGGTGCTTAGGGAGTCAGGCAGTCACGACTATACTCACAGGCTCAGGCTTGAAGGACTCAGGAAGAGCGTAGACAGGTCTGGGAGGAGGCGGGATAATGATGTCCCCAAGGTCGGGATGAACAATGAGGGGGAAGGCAAGGGGTCTGCCATCCAAAGTGTGGATGGCGTATTCACCGTTAGGTAGTTTGATGGACATGGTAAGAATGAAACGTCAGTGGAGTTGTAGACTGATGGAACACATCACTGACTCTAGCTGCCCTTTTATCCTTTCAAGCCGCACTGAATGATTAGCCCCCCCCGGCACCAGCGGTTACAACGGTCACCGGCGGGCGTACATCTATACCTACATTGGGACATCTTCCATTCACCATGTCAGGAATTGAACAGGGGTGATTCGAACACGAGGTGTCCTTCTGGAACGCCCGATCCTTGAACAGGACAAAGTCTGCTATCACATGAAGAGGAGATGTCGATAATCACCACATCGCTTTGATATTCGGGTGCTTCTTGAACATGTATTTAGCAGCTCCAAGTATGGGGACCACTGGCAAGTGATCTCAATGATTACGCCATCGCAGGATTCAACTGATGAGAAGCCATGAGTGCGGAGCCCCCCCCCCCCAAGGGAGGAACACTGAACAGCGTCATGCATAACCTAGTTCAAGGTTTATGATGAATGGTTAGTGTTTCCGCTTTTATTGGCTACAAGAACCATGGCACCACAGCGCCATGAAGTGGAGACTTGTCGGAAGACAGCTTGTACAGAAGAATATACATAATTTGATCCTACCCGAAAACCGACGGTAGGTACACTAGGGCCTGGGGCTATGTATGTAAATAGCCCTGCATGGCAGCACCGAGACTCACCGCGCCTTCGATACACTATGGTATCACTGATTCCGGAATCGTGCGGCAGTCGAGGCACGACACATGGCAGGCAAGTACAACTTTAGGAGCTGCCCACGGAGAAGTCCCACTCCGTTTTGGATCATGCTAGTTTGATGCCCGCATTGTCCTCTCTCGTAAATTCGAAAAGACGCATCATGTGGTATTTGTTGTTTGATCGCGATTATCTTATCGAATTCTGAATCCACGGTCAAATCTGCCTGGAGCGATGATCTTTCTTTTCCTCCAAACAAGCGTGGGGGCACTCCGACGGATTCTCCTGCATTTATGAGAAGGATATCGCCTCAGCCTTTTGGATCAAGTACCTCATGTGCACTACAAGGTCCAGCAGAAGAATTGATGATGGCTGTCTGGGCACTGAGGTTCTTGCGACTTGTGCTACTTACCAGCTACACCTCGTTCAGTTCGGTGCTCGTGCTTATCTAGTTTGAGACGATTTCAGCACTCCGTCGTCGTATTCCATGCGGCCATAGTGTTTCACGATAGGCGTGCTGTACGATTGACGAGAGAAGCCGACATTATTTGGACGACAGAGGAAGAGAGTTCGGATGGCGTGGTGGGTCAGGATACTTTTCTTGTGACCTCCAGCCTATCCAGCCTCATCACGACATTCCATCTCGTTCAAACCGTCACGCCAAATCTTGACGAAGATATTCTTGGATTTCAATCCGGGAAACTCGGAGGCTGTATATGACCTCGGAACTTAGAAAGGTTGAAACAATCACGATATGGCAAAGTGGATTTCTGGTAGCAGTACACCGATAATTCATACAACCTCGCTACTCAACACAGTCTGCTGGGCAATCCTTCTCGACCATCAGAGTTTGGTGAATTTAAATAAGAAGTTCGTTGGGTAAGTAGGACCTTTCTCTCCTAGCCATGGAACTTGCACAATGCGGATCTGAAACACAGCGTGCATAAGCCAGATATGAGCAGCTCACGATAATCGACAGATTCTACTTACCTGCTCAAACTTGCCCTCTTCGGGGGCAACCCATGCAGATGCCAAATCTTCGGTGAGGACGCTATAGTGAAAGAGTCGAATGAGGCCATCGATCAGCATCGGTCGCTAGTACCAAGTGACTCACAGATACGCGTCTTGTGCAGGCACGAACTTGACGACCCATCTCTGAGGAGACACAACCCATGCAACAAGACACCCACCGTCGTCGACGAGATCGCTGATCTGATAGAGATCTTTCTTCGGGTCTATTAGAGTGACCATAAACTGTTGACACGCAACCTTCAGAACAGGACCTTAGGAAGTCGGGAGAACACTCACAGGCTCAGGTCGGAACGCTTTAGGAAGGGCGTAAACGGGCTTGGGAGGAGGCGGGATGATTATCTCCCCGAGGTCGGGATGAATGACGAACGGGAATGCAAGGGATCTGCCATCGAAGGTGCGGATAGCATATTCGCCATCCCTTAGTTTGATTGAAGACATAGTGAGAATGAAGTGTTAGTGGAGTTGAAGACTGATGGAATACCAGACCAACACCTGCTGCCCCTTTATCCTTTCGAGCCGCACTGCATGGTATCCCCCTACAGTACCAGCGGTCACAGTGGGTGGGCGCACGCCCATGCCTACATCCGGGCATCTTCCATTCACCGTGTTAAGTACTGAATAGAGGTGACCCGAACACAGGGTATAATCACTACATCGCTTTGGTCAACCGTTGATGATCAGCCATCTCGGCGCTCGGCTATGTGTCCAGGAAATGTGGTTCATGAATATATGTGTGCTTAGCAGTAAGCTTCAAGAATGGGATGCCCTGGCAGGTGACTTCAATGACCAACGCCTTCACAGAGTTCAATCGATCCCAAGTCATAAGTACGAAGTCGGGATACTGAATAATGTTATGCATGTTATAGCTACTCACTATACACTTTATTGACTGCCTTGACTGATATCGATCAGAGCACTAGATGAATCTAGAGTGACACCAGGAACCACCACACACCTCTCCTTGTCAGACAGCATGAAGGGGACAATGGTATCTGGGTCGATCCAATCCAAAAAAGAGTCACTGAGGGCTGGATCTCTGCACATACATCAGTAAATCACTTTTGCTGGCCAGAGCTGGCCAGAGCTGTCCAGCACTGGACAGATTCCCTAGGACTACCAGCTCACAAAGTGGTCTACTGATGTAATAACCTTGCACATGTTCTACCCAACCCCCTAAGAGCTAGTTCAGAAACCTTGGGTAAGTTGCAATTAGTTCCTTCAATGCTTGTACATGTTTTTCCACTGGGGCAGTTTGCAAAGTGAGTTTGAATTGGGTTTGAAACATGTCCTGCGATGGATTATGATGATCTGGATCAGCTTAGGCTTGCCTGGGTATCAGCTGCCACCATTGTTGCCCTCATATCCCAGTACACTCTGGATTCACTAACTCACTCGATGCCTAATAAGACTAGTGCTCCCACTCCATGAGTTCATTGGAACCATGAAGAAACTGCTGCTCTTGTAAGGTTCCTGCACAACAACTGGCATGAGGCAGGTGATAATGGGAACTTCAAGATGGCTACATATCAAGCCACTGCCCTGCATATTGCCAACTATTGCACAGATGGACCTCCTAAGAACTATCAAGTGGTGAGAAACAAGTGGACTGGCTATGTAAGTCAGCATTGTAAACTGCTTGTGATTTTTACTGATCTTCTGTCATAGATTTGAAAGATATATCATGATATTGAGTACTATTGAGCACAACCATCTGGAGCCCACTGGGACAATGAGAAGGGGGCTAATATTCAGGGTCAGCATGCCAAGCAGGTGTTTGAGGATTTTGTGAAGGTATTTTTATTTTTATTTTTTAACCCTGTGGCTTGATGAACTGACAATTACTCTTAGAGTCACCCCCTCATGTGCCAGTTCAAAATGAGTGGATGGGATTTATATCCCTATGTTGCAGATATCATACCCCATGGTGGTGCCCATGGGGCCAACACCTTTAGTCCAGATAGTTCCAATGCCACCACTGACAGCCTAGACAATGGAGACAGTGGAGTGCCAACCATTGTGAGTCAAAGTGAGGTTCAGTGGTGAAAACCAACCAAAACCAACACATGTTATGCCCGAGCGCGGTGACTTCTTCAAATGGAATAGGCACGAAGCGCGCGAGGTGGGAGTCTACGGGCCGAACTTATCGTAACCCCTATGGCCGAGCTATTGCGAGAATCCGACAGAGGTTCCTTCTGCTGGCGAGTCCCTAAGGTTGTTCGCGCTGAGAGAGAACAAGGATTAAAGCAAAGGTATGAGCTCAGTTGCAAGCTATCGAAAAACTGAGGATACATGGTAAAGTACGTAGGTTTATATACCTCTAGGTACGAGTACCCTACCAGTCGCGACAGACGCGTCGCGACGCGTATCCGCAGTAATCAACAAACCAATCACTGAAATAAGTACGAGTCAAACGGAGTCGGAGATGGGGTAGGTAAGGAAACGAAGGCTACACCGGCTGCGCAATCAATGCGCAGCAGGGAGCCAGACCTCGGAACTATATTACAACATTCAAGAAACATAAACGAGTCAACAGGAATCAACGGAACGAGAAGTGGACATCTTGACCATCACGAGAGCGGTGAACGTCACGGATCGGATCACTATTGATGAGTCTCGACAGGCACAGGAAGAGCCTGGACAGCGGGTGATCCGAATCCCCCATTCAGCATACGAACCCCTAGAACCACCACGACGACCAGCGACGCGACGAGGCACGTGACGCACGTGACCACAAGAAGTCGAGAAAGGAAGGTAGTGGACAAAAAGCGTAACATCACCCCCCCCTCAAGGTCCTCAGACCCCTGAGGACGACGGGGCATTCGTGAGTCGGGCGGATAAGGGTCGGCGAGTAGTAAAAACGCGGGAGCGCGTTCTAGTGGCGATCGGAGACGATGGCGACGGAGTTGGCGGCTCCTCGAGGGCCGGAGTAAACCGGGAGCCACGTCCGTTCCTGCACGACCAATGTCCCAGGTAACGGCACTGGTAGCAGGCGTGGGGATAGAGGGGGTGCCCAGCGGGCACAGGAGACTGTCCTCCGAGATAGAAGCGAAGTTGATCCGCAGGGACGGGGACGAAGGGAGCACCAGGGAGAGGGTCGGCGGCGTGGACGGCATTGAAGTAGTTTTTATGTATTCCGTTCCACGACGCGTCCTGTAGCAAGACCTCCCAGGCCGAGTTGTTAGTCCCTGCTCCCAATCGACTTCCTACCTCTTTATACAACTCTCCGGAGTCTACGAACCTGAGTTCCACGGCGCGCCACTCCTTCTCCTTCTCCTGATCGGTGATATCCTCCTTCATTCCGGCTTTTGCCGGTACCGCCTCCTTCGGGACAAGCCGATCAAGAATGCGAGACGTCGGAGGAGCGAGGAAGTCATTAAACTGCTGCTGACGTAAGTGATGATACGCTCCTCCCGTAATAGCTTCGGTTATTTCAGCCGAGGCCTTCTCGAGCATTCCGATCATGATCACTTCCGAAAGGGGAGCGACCCCTGTTAGCTTCCGCGTACGAACTTTTGAGACCAACCCGTTTATCACGTCTGATGCTCGGTAGATCTCAGACAGCAACCCAAAATACTGATCTTGTTCTGATGAGCACCCGTCAATGTGGTCCCCGACGTTGAAGAGGTCAAGCGCCCTAACAACGTCCACGTATTCACTTGCTGGGACTGGTAGTCTCTGCTCGTCAGACCGGGCATTGGCGGCGGCAACGGAGGCGAGGATTTCGAGGGCTGCCCTGTCGCCTCTATCACCATAGGTGGCGAAGGCGGGGCGTACGTCGGCAGATTCGGCAACATCGGGGGGACCGGGCTTGGTTGCTGTACTATCGGAGTCATCATCAACGCGCGCTTTCCCCTTTCCCTTGCGGCCACTGTCCCCGTCGCGGGGGACCTTGACCTTTGGGACGGGGACCCTCTTGACAGAGATCCCCTGGAGTGGACGCGGTCCTGTAACCCTGGAGGGAGCGGGTCGTACCGACGAGGGTTGAGAGACGGGGGAGGAGTACCCTGACACATGAAAACCGGCGGGGGAGGTCGGGGGAGAGGACGGTGTATAGATGGTGATCGGTGGTATGAGAGAGTCGTAGGAGTCGGAGTGGTAAAAGGATTCTGCGAGGTCGGGGTAGTCATTCTCGGTATTGACAGATCGTGGGGAGTCCATTTAGTTTGGGAGGTGACGAGCTAACTTGTACTGCTCTAAGGCGTCCTGGGCGTGGTCTTTTAAATGTTCTTCGGGTTCCCACGTATTTGACGAATGGGGGAAACCCTTCCACTTTACCAGGTATCGCCTTTTTCCTCGTCGTCCATCAACCTTGTGATTGATTACTGACTCCACCTCCCATTCTATCTCATCATCCACTAGTTCGGGCAGAGGCGCTGCGGGCGCAGTTCCATATGTCTCGTTTTCGACAAATGGGAACAGCCTTGACCCATGAAACACAGGATGAACTTTCCAAGACGATGGGAGATCCAACCGGAAGGCCACCGGTGACACGACCTGAGTCACTTCAAAGGGGCCGAGACGTCGGGGCGCAATCTTGTCGCACTGGTTCCTGATACGCAGGTGCGACGTATCCAGGAGTACCTTATCTCCTATCTTGGGCGCAACATATGTCCCTTTTGACCGTGACTTCATCAGATCCTGTGCTTTCTTGTGGGCAAGGATGGCGACATCGCGACTAGCTGCCAACTTTTCCAACCTTTCTTCGACCGAGGGGACCGGTGTCATTTTTACCTCCGGATACGGGGAGGGGTCATAGCCAAGGATAAGCGAGAAAGGCGACATTTGATGGACAGAGTGGATTCTGGAGTTATGAGCGAACTCAGCGGATGGTAACTTACTGCTCCACGAGTTCGGAAACTCGGAACAATAAAGTCTCAGGTACCCTTCCACTTCCTGGTTAACACGTTCGCTTTCTCCATTCGTCTGCGGGTGATAAGCGGTGGAGAGTTTAGTCTTGATTCCAACGGCCTTGTATAACTCCTTGGTGAAAGACGACGCAAACTGAGGTCCTCGATCAGAAATTACCGTTTCCGGCAATCCGAACCGGGCGTAGACGAAGCGGTGGAACAGCTTCGCCAATCCTTCGGAGTCTATCGTCTTGTGACAAGGTACAAACAGGGCCGCTTTGGACAGTCCTTGATCGACAACCGTGAGAATCGAGTCATACTTTTCAGTTCCGGAGACGGGAAGATCCGTTATGAAGTCCATCGAGATCCGTTGAAACGGGAGTACTCCTGTCGCAGTGTTGTGAGGGGTAACGGGTGGTCTCGGCGGGTGAGTCACCACTTTACTTCCCTGACAAACCGGACATCCGGCGACATACGCCTTGATATCTTTTCCCATGCCTTCCCACCATACCTCCTTACGCATTTTGGCCATCATCGCTTTCTGCCCGGGATGCCCGGACGACTCCGCATCATGGTAGGTTTTCATGCAGTGTCGTCGGTGGTCGGGAGGGATATACAGGCGAGTTGTCCCGTACCGTTGGGTACCGTTAGGAAGCGTGGTGACATTATCTTTGTTTACCGGAGTTTCTTTCTGGGCATTTTTCTTTATTTCCTCGTATAGATCGGCTGAAACGGCGAAAACCCCTCGAGCTCCTTTGGGTATTTCCTCATACGGGCGAGCCGGGGTGTCTTCGTTTTGCTTGGCGGTCCGTTTCGGCGAACGGGGGTAAGGCCTTGTTCGTTGTTGGGACCTTTCTATACGGGCCGGGAGACGGTTTATGCATAGTCTGCGATTTATTTTTCGTTGTTTAGCTAACCTGGTAACGGAAAAAGAAGGGGAAACAAGTCGGACTGGAGTGTCCACCCCCCCCTCAAGCCAAAGGTTCGGGGGGAGAACCGTGGCAACCGGAGGCGGCTCCACAGACTCGTTTTTGCGAGAAAGAGTGTCCGCAGGCACCTGAAGACGGCCGGCCTGCCACGAGAAACGAATGGGATAGGACTGAACCAAGGAAGCCCACCGGGCCTGCCGCGGAGTAAGCTGCTGCGGCTCTCGGTAGTATTCCAAATTCTTGTGATCGGTGAAGACGGTCGTCGGTTCGACCGGGGATAACAAGTAAGGGCGGAAGGCTTTGAGAGCGCGAATGACCGCGAGCATCTCCAGATCATAGACCTGGTACCGTTGCTCAGCTCCTACCAAAGATTGAGAAAGGTAGGAACAAGGATGCCATTCGCCATCTGGGCCTTTCTGGGCGAGGACGGCACCCGTGCCAAGTTTGGAAGCGTCCGTGAAGAGCGCGAAGGGTTTGGAGAAGTCGGGTATAAGGAGGACCGGAGCCGAGCATAACAAAGCCTTTAATTTCCGGAAAGCTTCGTCACGTTCCGGCGTCCATGAATAAGAAACCCCCTTTTTAGTAAGGTCATGAAGAGGTCTTGCGATACTTGAGAAGGACGGAATGAACTTCCGATAGAAGTTACAGAAGCCAAGGAACCGGCGAAGTCCCGTTAGATTATCCGGGGCTTCCCAGGCACTGATCGCGTCTGTCTTTGTTGGGGAGGTTTCTATACGCCCTTTCCCGATGATCATTCCCAAGAACTCGATCTCTTCCGCTTCGAAAATACATTTGCTGATCTTCAGGCGTAGACCTTCTTTGCGGCAGATCTCCAGGAACTCTCGCACACGGGTGCGAAGTTCTTCGCGTGTCTTTCCATGGATGGCTACGTCGTCCATGTAGCCTACTTGTTTTCCGCGTTGGCTTTCGAAAGTACGATCCATATACCTCTGGAAGGACGGTGGTGAGTTACACTGTCCGAAGAACATTACCGTTGGTTCGAAAAGCCCACGAGGGGTTATAAAAGCCCCTTTCCATTCGTCTCCTTCTTTGACCCGTAAATTTGTAAAACCCCATCGTATATCAAACTTCGCGTAGTAGCGGGATTCGACCAGCTCATCGAAGAGTGCTTGCGCATTTGGAAGCGGGTGCGCATCCTGGATGGTAAACGAGTTGAGATACCGGTAATCCTGGATTAACCTCTTCTTTCCATCTTTCTTTGCGACAAAGAACACCGGAGCTGCCTGAGGAGAAGTTGACGGCCGAATCTTTTTGCACTTCAGGTTTTCTTCCAGGAATTCATCTAGAACTTTTAGTTCATCAGGTGACATGGGATATACCGCTGCCTTCTTGGGTTTGAAATCTTCTCGTAATCTGATTTCATGGTCCAACCCGGGTCGGTGAGCCGGGAGTGGTATATCTTCCTCTGAGAAAACCTTCGCGAATTCTTCGTACATTGAAGGGAGTTTCACTTCTTCTTTTGTTGAAGCCAGGGCGGCTTCCAATTCGGTGGAGAGGGTAGTTTTGTTTATACTTACCTTTTCTCCTTTGATCGATCCGTCGTCATTAAACTTTACGGCCGATCCCGAGTACCAGGGCCATTCCTTTCTAATGGAAAGGTCAGATTCCTTTGTAGGTACGTACCCGTCATCCCAACACAGGATCTTGTTATTTTCCCAATTGATCCGTGGTTTGAACTTGCGAAGGAAAGGCATCCCAAGAAGGATGTGTTCCTTTCCAATTAAGGGCCCCACGTAACATTTGACGCGAACGATCCGGTTCTTGATGAGGAAGCGTATCGATACCTTTCGAGTTACCCATTCGACGTCTTTCCCGGTGAAGGACGTTGTCTTGAACCGGGTCTTTACTCGATACGTTGGAATCTTGAGTCTTTGTACGACTCGCTCCGAGATGAGCGAGACCTCTGCACCCGAGTCGATGCAGACCATTACTCCTGCGTTAAAATCCGTCAGCCATACCTGTCCTAGAGGGGAACCAATTCGCATATTTGACTCGTCATCTAGGCTAGTAGTACAGATTGCGGATAAAACAGATGCGGGACCTTCCTTAGGAGCGTCGGAGGTCCCGTTCAAAAATCCTCCTTTCTCAAGCCATGGACCTTTAATTCTTCGTCTGTTGCCAGACGATCCCCAGCATACGCTATCCTTTTCCCATCTTCTGAGAGAACAACTCGTATGCCTGGAAGGCCTTTGCTTTTCGAGGATTGGCAGTCACGCTTGTAGTGACCTTTCTTTCCACATTCGTAACAGGTGACGTCAGCGTTTGATTGGCGTACGTTTCGCCTACGTTTATCGACGTCCATCGCGTCGGGATCTCGGTGATTTCCGCGGAAATGAATGAACTTTCGTTCATACCGTGATTCTTTGCCTTCTAGGATATGTTTGGTAGCGATGGCTGTTCTTGCTTCTCCCGCGCATTGTATCCATTCGATCACCGTGGTCGGCGCGCGTCCAGAATTCAAGATCCAATCTCGGTACTCCTTGTTCAGGCCTTTTCCGAAGAAAATCCCCGCTTCACGCGATTCTTCTTTTAACTGGGCTTTGTTTACAAGTCCGGTGAATTCGGCAATATACGCCTCAAGTTCTCGTTTTCCTTGCGTAATATCCGAGAGCCGTAAGATTGCGAGAGCAGTTTGATCACCAGATTCGAAAGTAGCTTTGAGACGCTCAACGAACCGCTGGAAAGTGTCGGTGTACCAGATGGTTCCGTCGAGAAGTTTATTTTCGTTCTGATAATTCTCCGCAAAGGTGACCGCGGCTCCTTTTGTCATGTAGGTGAGCGCGAAGGAAATCTTGAGAGACTCCGTGCTGTATACGTGCTTGTTAAGGTTCAAATAACCTTCGACTTGAGTAAGCCACGTTTGAAGTCCATTGTGACTTCCATCATATTCTCCGGGACGCCCGACATTAAACTCCCTACCTCCGTTGGGTGGGCGGACATCATACGAGTCATCCGGGTCGGCTGAGGTCTTTCCCTTACTGGACCCACTAGCGGGGTTCTCTGGGGGAACGACCTTTCCGAAGTTCCGGGTGTACCAAGCTCGAAGAGCCGAGTCCGTAGGCGTACCTGTTGGGAAGGGATCACTCGACTGTCCGTGACCAGCTATCTTGCGCCAGTCCTCGGCCAAAGAATGCATCTGTCTTTCCAACCTTTCCCTCAGCTCCTCTTCGGAGTATACCTTCGGTGGCATCTCAGGGGCTGATTCTCCGTGACCAACTGTCATGGACATTTCCGGTTGCGCGTCTTCTTTTTCTTTGAGGACTGATCCGAGCGAAGTATCGGACTTCTGATCGTCTTCTTCTTCTGAACTAAGCGCGACTTCTGATTCCCTAAAACGGGACAAATAAGACAACCTAGGGTTACTTGCTGTGGCAGACGGCCCAAGCCTTCCTAGGGGAATCGGGGGTAAAGGCGGGTTCCTACCGAGTCCTCTTGGCAATCGCGGAGGAACCGGTGGTCTCGACTTTTCAGGATTTGACACTTTGGCGGATAGTGACAACGACGACCGAGGGAGGATTTATTTTCCGAAGAAAACCTGTCGGTTAGGAGTGTTTGTGCGCGAGTGGCTTTACACGTAGGGAGCAACCAGCGCGAGATGAGAAAGCTGCGCAGGGAAGCCGACGAGACTTGTTTGGATTCAAGAGGTTGGTTTGTTGAAGTTCAGTAACCGGGGACGAGTAGACTTTACGCGAAGAGGTCGACGAGTCCCGAAAGCTGCGTGGAGTTTTTCGATTTTGTTATGCCCGAGCGCGGTGACTTCTTCAAATGGAATAGGCACGAAGCGCGCGAGGTGGGAGTCTACGGGCCGAACTTATCGTAACCCCTATGGCCGAGCTATTGCGAGAATCCGACAGAGGTTCCTTCTGCTGGCGAGTCCCTAAGGTTGTTCGCGCTGAGAGAGAACAAGGATTAAAGCAAAGGTATGAGCTCAGTTGCAAGCTATCGAAAAACTGAGGATACATGGTAAAGTACGTAGGTTTATATACCTCTAGGTACGAGTACCCTACCAGTCGCGACAGACGCGTCGCGACGCGTATCCGCAGTAATCAACAAACCAATCACTGAAATAAGTACGAGTCAAACGGAGTCGGAGATGGGGTAGGTAAGGAAACGAAGGCTACACCGGCTGCGCAATCAATGCGCAGCAGGGAGCCAGACCTCGGAACTATATTACAACATTCAAGAAACATAAACGAGTCAACAGGAATCAACGGAACGAGAAGTGGACATCTTGACCATCACGAGAGCGGTGAACGTCACGGATCGGATCACTATTGATGAGTCTCGACAGGCACAGGAAGAGCCTGGACAGCGGGTGATCCGAATCCCCCATTCAGCATACGAACCCCTAGAACCACCACGACGACCAGCGACGCGACGAGGCACGTGACGCACGTGACCACAAGAAGTCGAGAAAGGAAGGTAGTGGACAAAAAGCGTAACAACACAAAAGACAATGAAAGCGAGTGGTGGTGTGCCTATGTGGTACCTAGATGGTAGAACCTGTTCTTTGGGAGGGTTTCTGCGAGCTACAACACTCAAAGATGAGTGCTGAGGGTTGGGGGTGCTCCTGACGAAGAGGGAGCAAGAATGTGATAGAAAGTGATAGGGTAGACTGCTGTCAGCCTACAGAAGGATGGATGGTGACTTAATTCGATGTCCTAAGCTGTACTGAGCTCAGGGAGGGCTTGGAGCGAAGTATATGGATGATAGATGATGATAAGCAAAGTAGATGATAGCTAGACCCTTAATAAAGTCTCAACTATCGAAGCTGATGAATGATTTACTGAGAGATGATAAATTGCAAGCAAGAGGGGCTCTCTGATGTCTTCTTCTTTTGCTACCTAAGTACAGTGACTTATATACAGTACAGGGGCGTTGCCTATGGAAAACAAGGTGCAAACACTTGGTAAGTGATTGGTAACTGATGAGTAAGGAATGTAAGTGATGGGTAATTGTCTTGGAAAGCATTGGTAAGCATTGGTAAGGATAAGTAAGCCAAAAAAAGCAAAGAATCAGTAAGCAAAGTCAAAAGATTGGTAAGTATTGGCAATAGGTGAGTCAAAGACAGTCAGAATGTCACAGTATGAGTCAAGCAATGTCAGGAACTGGGAAAGTGCACTGGAATCACATTAGGGGGAGGCTGTGCATGTCACATCTCAAAGAGATCACTTCTAGGCCAAAGTGGGATGACAGAGAGGCAGCACTGACCTGATGCTGATATAGTACATCCAAAAGCAGACAGGGTGAGTCAGATGTCAACAGGGGTCAAGCTTTGGGGGTCTGTGGGGTGACAGGAGCATAGGGGATCGCAACTTTCCCCCCCAAATCATCCTCTCAGTGAAGCAAATAAAAACCTCATGAACGAGGCTCTGTTGGAAGAGAGGATGAAGGGGGAGCATCTTCTGCTGTATCTTGCAACAAGGAGGCAAGATGTGCATCATACTCGTCATGGATGTGATCAGGGAGAGTGGAGAACAGTAGATTATACTGTAGCTGTCGCAATTTTGGAAGAATGACAGACAAGACTGGTATGAAGATGTTGCAGGGGGCAGGGAGGAAGGACCCATATGCTCCTTGGACCAGAGAGACTGAAACGACCACATAAAACCTTTCCAAGTGAATGACAGACCTGAGGCGACCAAAGAACATCCTCCTGGAGGTCATACTGACAAAAAGAACATGCTGTCCAAGCTGGATGGGCCAAGAGGGGGCAGATGAGGGTGGGATGTACCAGGACACTTCAGGATGGAAGCTGGTAGGAACTCCTGGTAGATATATGTAGCCATGGTCCCTAGCAAAGGGGACAAGCGAAATGACCGATGTGGAGGCAGCCATATCAGAAGAATTAGTGAAATGAGCATCTTTTGGAGGGAGTGCTGTAGAAATGTGTGGAGTGCACAAATCCTTTCCAATCTTGGAAGGTAGGATTGCATGGCTGAGCACTACAAGTGAGTGTGGGAATGGTTTCGGTGTCTGCAGAACTGGTGGAGATACATCGAAAACCGGAATGCTGTACATGGGCACTTAAGAATTTTATTGGCACTTAACCTGCCTCCTCCTTTTTCCTTGGCATTGACAACTTGTTCTTGTGTGAGGGATGACTGCTGACATTGCTGGCTGTCCTTCTTCGCATGAGGGCTATGGTCTTCACCTCCATTCATCAGCTACATCCATGTCCACCTCACCAAACACCTTTGGTGTGTGACACCATTCAACTAACCACTTCCACTTCAGTACCTTCCAAATCTGCACCCTCCTCCACTCCTGCACCCATCGAACCCATATCCACTTCAGTGCCTGCTGATTCTGTGCCAGCACTTCCCCTAGTCCTGCCTGGGTCGGACAACAACCATTTCCCATTTTTTGATGATCTGCTGTCTACCATCAACCCATCCAACATTTCTATCCCTCCATCCAGTGCTCTGCTGTCTAGTGGGAAGTGGTCTCACACAGACATGCTTGGTGATGACAAGGTTTTGACTACCATGTCTGTTTTCCCATATGCCAATGCAAGTGACATTTCTGCTACTGCTCCTGCCTCCAATGAACACACCAACCTCTCTGCTGCTTTGGACTACACAAAAAGCTCCCATTCCCATTGTTCTCACAATCCTCCACCTCTGCCTTCACTTGTGATATCAAACCCTATTGCAGTAGGCCTACAAGGCTCAATCAACTTCCTCACTTCATCAATCAACACATCGATGACATCTGCCATTGATAAAGCATCAACAATGAGGGCACAAGCGATTCATTTACTGGATAATCAAGACCAAGATTTCCCCAGTCCCATCAAAGTGTTCATCCAATTGTTGATCATGCAGAATCTCAGCTTCGCTGATGTATACTTGAGGACAGCAAAGAAGGAAGATCATTTGGCACTTGCTGAACTGGAGTATTGGATGAAACTTGGGGTTGGTAGTTCTCAGACTGGTACACAGTAAAAAATACTATAGGTAGATTGATGTTTGCTGTACATCAGTAAACCACTTTGTGTGCTGGCAGTCCTAGGGAATCTGTCCAGTGCTGGACAGCTCTGGCCAGCAAAAGTGATTTACTGATGTACCTCCATACCTGCTATCATTGTATCACAATCTTTTTTTTTCTTTATTGCAATCTATCTTTTTTTTCTTCATCACACATGAGAGATCTGAAAGTGTATGTATATTGCATGGAATGGGAACAAATGAACCATGCATCTACAACATTGATATATCGCTCATACCACTACCAGTGTTAGTGGAGTCATCAGAGCTATAGTCATTGCTACCTGAGGGCAATTGCCTGAGATCCTGCAATCAAATGATTTCCTGATAATCATCCCACATATGTTGAGTGATCTGGTCACAGAAAGTGCATGCCACTTCGAGCTGACCTACATTGGGATTATCTTCATCAGCTCCGCCCTCATCTGCCAATCCCCCAGGCCCTCCCACACCTTGCTCATCTACATGGACATCCTGCCCTGGAATCAGACCTTCTTCAGCATCATGAGTACAGATGAAGTTGTGCAGTGCACAGAGTGCTGAGGGGATTTGGCCTTGGATGTCAATGTTGTACTCAGGGCTTAGTAGTAAGATGTGAAAACAATGCTTGAGGACACCAAATATTCACTTGATGATGTTGCATGCAGATGAGTGCCAGAGGTTGAACAATTCTTCTTTGTTCCTGGGTCTTGTCAGTTCAGCAGGATGATAAGATGGATAATTCAAAGAAAATTACCTTAAATGTGCTCAGCACCACTCTGTGAGGTGGTAGCAAGTCACCCAGTATGGGACTAGAATTTCTGGGCACAGGGGGAATCCAGCATCTGCAAGCAGAAACTTTCCTGTTGGGATGTCAAGCCCTTTCATACATGCATCAGTAGCTGAACCCTCCCAACCAGTCAATGAGTATGTAAACATCAGCTGGAAATCACAAGCAAACAAGCAGCCCTGTGATATGGAGCCTTTGCAGTTTCAGTACACTGCCTGGTCCTCCAATGCCAGAGCAGCATGGATATGGCTCCCATCCAATGCACCAATCACATCCTTGAAATATGGCCAAAATCCTTTATCTCCCCTAATCTTTGGCTGAATATCATCAGCACCAGGAATCTTGACATACATGGAATAGAAGGGTGATGACAATAGGATGAAGAGTATCTTGTGAAAGTACCTGATCAAGGAGGTTAGAAAAGTATTGGAAAACTAAGGGTGATGACATACCAAGATATGGTCTCATTTGACCATTGAAAATGTTCACCAACATGCCTGATAGTCAGACCCATCACACTCATATAGAGGAACATAGCTAGTTGTTCTTCAAGCAAAATGAATCAAGAGTTGCCATGACTGATCTGGCAAAGCTCCTCCACAAGTCATGCAAAGACATCAGTGTGAACACCAAGTTCACATCAGATTTGTTCTGGATGACCTGCAAGGAGCTCAATAAGCCATTCCTCACCAGTTAGTGCTGACATGTGGTAAGGCTCCAGAATCCTTCAGATTGGCATAGATTGTGCTTCAGTACAACTGATCATGCAGAGGATGATATTGATGACAAGAGCAATATGGCACAGCAAGCATTGGCAGTGAATCTCCTCATGATCACCACCAATATCGACATCATCCATCTTGCATACAGGAGGAAATGTTTCAAACTCAATTCAAACTCACTACGTGAACTGCCCCAGTGGAAAAACATGTACAAGCATTGAAGGAACTAATTGTGACTTGCCCGAGGTTTCCGAACTAGCTCTAAGTATGTGTGGTAAGAAATGAATGGTGGCTGTGCAAATACGGTTCTTGCGACTTGTGCGCCTGGTCGAGTTCGGTTCAGTTCTCGTGCGTGTCTTCTGGGACGGATTCAGCTTTCCTCGCACGTCCTGTCCTGAGGGCAGTACGGTCACATCAGAAGGCACTTCCAAGTGTCCGGGGCCCGTCGGTAGGTGTTCGGTGTCGTCATCGGCTCCACTAATTCTAGCCGCGTGAGTTCATCCGTCTTTGCAATCCATGCCCGCGTAGTGTTTCACGATTGCTGTACTGTTGACTAGGGAAGCCAGCATTACTTGCATAAACTATGTCTTCGATTCACCGGCGTAAGTCGAGCAAGGAAGACGACTCGGACGACGTGGTGAACCTGGATGTTGATGTCACCTCAAACTCCAACATTGCAGTGACACCCCCGACTCCATCGAGAAGTCGCGCACGTTCCTCTCCCAAAGCGAACTTGCCCCTGGGTCCGGGAATCCCGGGTCGGTCAAAGCCGCCACCTCAACCTCTGGGAACAGGCATTCCTGCACGCCGTCCTCCAAGCGTGAGCCTAAATTCCCCTCCTACTTCTCCTTTCAGCGTGTCCTTCGCCGCAGCGCATACTCGTGCACACTCGCGCACACGGTCTATCTCATCCGGCCCCTTCGTTTCTCCCTTGCCCTCACCACTTCAATCTTCCTTCACGCCCGCCCATGTCCCTCTCTTCCCATTCCCAACGTCCAATACTCTACCAGAACTCAATGTTATGGATACCGATACCAATATGCCTGATACACGAGCACTTCCACCAGGACACACTAGGAGACATTCCCGTCTTCACTCACGCAACCTCTCAATATTCTTCCCGCGTCCCCACGCTACGATCTCCGAGGACGACAGACCCGAAGACGAAGAAGCTCCCGCACCTCCACCAGAACCGCTCATTATCCCAACCGCTCACTCAGAAAACACCCTCGCGCCAGGTCGCAGTAGGGGTGAACTGGACACCTCATTCTCGTTCGGGGGCGTACCCAAGTCAGACTCGACTCAAGACAGTACTATGGGTGGATTTAGAATGGCGATGAAGAGTCGCAGAGGCCACCATCACCAACATTCCCTATCTCACAGCTTCTTTTCATTCCTCGAGCCTGGAACGGGACAAAAACACGTACCTGCTGTTCCGAATAAACTAGAAGATCTGCACACAACTCCAACGCCAACGCCCATCTCTCCTTGGACCCCAATATCCAACGCATCCCTCTTTGCAACGGCGTCGAACCTATCTGCTCCGGAACTTATTCCCCGCTCCCAGTCCAAATCCCCCGGTGCGACTTCTTCCTTGTCTGATTCGCCTTCCTCTTCGAGTCTACCTGCATCATCCAATAGAGGAGTATCACGTTCCGGAGGGGCAGCAGCAGCAACGGCAGTTGTACAGTTCCTGCTCGGGGCATTTTTGTGGGCTCACGGACAGAGTATCGGGTCGTTGGCGTGTACCGGACTTGGATACTGGGTAGTTTTCGATGCGGTTGGCGTTGCGGGTCCTCCACTTATCGCATACCATGCAAGTGCGGTCGGAAGTGGTATGTATGGGTGAGTTATTTATTCTGCCTGTGGATGGTTCTGGTTTTAATACCCATCGAAGTCCGGCACGCAGCGAAACAACGCTGTTGTTTGCTCAGTGCGTGTATCTCATGTTTGCGGGTGTCTATGTCGCGAAGGAGGCTGTCGAGCATCTTTTGTTGGCTGCTGGCAGCAGTGCGCACGCGCATGGCCACGGCAGTAGTGGCCCAAATAGTGGTACGTGTGTCTCACTCACAAAATAAACCATGTTCACAGGAAGCCAGGAGATGGGCACCATCACCACTGGGGTGACGAGAGACCGGAAAACCTTGGGTAGGTGGAATACATTGATATGTACCCGTTTGCTTTCCTCACAGTTCACGTGCAGCCTTCGATTCCCCGTCTTCCTTGTGCTTCTTGCCTTATTAGCACTCGCCGGGACGACCACCGTATTTGGCCAACACGACGTTCTCGTTGATAGTACGTACTCACCGTGCCTGGCAAACGTTCGCCCATCAACTCAATCAATATATTGTAGTCACAAATATACACATACCCTCGCCCCTCGAGTTTTTCCAGCGCCACCATCACGTTGCCTCTCCTCGGAAGGAATCGACATCTCCCATAAAGCGACTCGTTCGGAATCCGTATGCGCTGCCTCCTATCTTGTTTTGCATGGCCATTCTAGTTGCCGAGCTCGTATTAGATGTGTGCGTTAACTTTCCTTCGTCTCAGGATTCTGTTGCTCGTTAAATATCCTTTATTTCCTTCGTTGTGGGTCTGGAAACTCGAACTAACTTGTTTCGTATCTTGCTTCAGGGCCCATTATGCGCCGTTCGATCTCGGCCTCGCTAGCTTGCAGGTGGTTGTAATGATCCATGTTGCATATGCGGCTTGTGTAGTTCTCGGTGGTGTATTGTTGCAGACTGCGCCTTCGATGGTTTCGGCGACGTCAAGAGGGATAAGGGGACCTGGTAAAATGGAGGCATTTTGGAGGGCCGTTAGAGAGGTAAGTGGATTTAGAGACACATTCTTAGTTGTCATGTGCCAACAGCGATCTGTCTCACCTGTCTATTACTGTTCTTTACATAGATCGAACGTCACGAACACGTAGTACACCTCCCAGCACCGCACGTATGGCAAGTCATTCCAGCAGGCCAACCGCGTTCCGTCGAATGTTCTATTCGTCCACGCCGGCATACAATCACAAACAACCATGCACACCACGATCACGATCGTAGCCACGGTCACAATGGTCATATCCAACTTGTTCCTCACCACGATCTCCACAATTGCGATCACGACCCCCATATTCGCTCAGATGACTCGGACCTGTCTCCTACATTAATCGTAACAATTTCACCGGTCGTACGCAAGGACTTACCGGATTCGGAAGTGCTAGCTCTTACACAATGGGCGTCCTCACGTGTCTATGGGGCATTTGGATATATAGGGTCTGGATCTTTGGGGACGAATAACCGCAGGAGCGAAATCAGTGGGGTGGAGGTTACTGTGGGCGTGGTGCGGGGGTAAGTGGTGACCTTGTTCGGTTTTTCTGGGGTTTCTGGGTAAGACTATGTGTTGTTGTGGTGCGAAAGAAAGTTAGGGGTTCGACCGCTACACTCGTTCTGCTCTGGCAGTTTGTGCTATACCCAGGTCTTCTACAATGCGGAATGAATCTGTATTATCCCGTGGACAAACAACCCAGTGAGCCTGTGCTAAAGACTTGAATTATATGATCCCGATGGAATGCCGTTGTGAGTTTTGTTTCATTTCCATACAGAATCCAAGGCAGGAGGGGCTGGATTTCAGTTATGTCATATCTTACGCTCACATGTCCCCACTTGGGCGTTACACCGCAGCGGTTTCATTCCTAATGAGGAAAAAAATATATCAGTGTGCCCAGCGGTGGACGTCACGCCATGCTTATTAGCGGAGAAATGACTTCACGAGACAGTATAAAAGTTGGTGGTGGATGGGGGGAGATGAAGCTCGTCAGCGCAAGCGTTTTTGCCTCCCCTGACAGCACCTCAGACCAGCAGAACTTCATATCTCTCTTCACCATCCTATCCTCGCAATGTCTAGCGGACTCCCCATTAAGCTCAACGGTGAATGTTATTTCTGTTAAATGCTACACATCGTCAATGAGTCGAGAATACTAAATTCCTGTATGCTTGTGTGTAGGCACTGTCATCATCACAGGCGGTACTCGTGGCATTGGCTTAGCTTATAGTTGTGCTGCTGCCCACGCAGGTGCCAATGTCGCCTTGATTTTCAGGTACCCCGTAGTTCTCGTAACCTCCGCGTCGTCGGTATGCTAACACACTGATCTACTTCTTGTGTAGGCAACGCCGTGAAGATGCCGACAAGGCCGTCGAGGAAATTCAGAAGAAATATAAGAATGTCAAAGTCAAGGTTCGTACTCACGCGATCGAAGGACATTCGGGAACCACTACATTGAAACGTACACAGGCGTACCAGTGCGATGTCTCTGATGTAGAGGCTACCAACAAGACTTTCCACCAAATCGACCAAGAGATGGGAAACCTGTCGGGTCTTATGGCGGTACGTGATCCTTACTCTAAACCTACCCTACGATTGACTCGTTCTCCTGCACCCTTCCATTTGCAGAATGCTGGTCGGTCTGTCGTGAAGCCTGCAATGGAGCTCACCGAGGAAGATTTCCGTGTTGTATTCGGTACTAACGTACTCGGAGTCTTCAACTCTTGCCGTGCAGCTGCCAAGTGAGTTCTCTATTCCCTCGCCGTCGGTTTTTTTTTCCTTAGCAGAAAAAATACGTAGGATTTGGCAAGAGTCCCACCGGAGTGGCTCCATCGTCATCACCGGCTCTATGAGCGCACAGATTATCAATCAGGCTGCGACTAACAAACCCCTTACTCAGGTCAGTTGTCGACGTTGTCCCTCCTTACTTGACCACCCTAACATGATTTGGTTGCTAGGCTTTCTATAATTCGTCCAAGGCTGCAGTCGTCAACCTTACCAAGGGTCTCGCTGCCGAATGGGCTCCTAGGGTCCGCGTCAACTGTATTTCTCCAGGCTACGGTACCTCACCTTACTTTCGTCATACCTTTGCAGGCTAACGAATTTTGCACGACAGTCGACACTGACCAGACCCGTCACATGGACAAGAACATCATCAAGCATCAAGAGGAAAACGTTCCCTTGAGGCGCTTCGCCGAGGTGAGTGTTCGCGTGCTACCCCTATTTGCGAGATTAGTTTACATAGTTGATCGTGCAATGATTAGCCACGGGAAATCAGCAGCCAAGCCATCTTCCTTCTTTCTGATCTCGCTAGCTACATGACGGGCTCTGATGTCGTCCTCGATGGGTAAGTGTATTTCTTGATTTCGTAGCCGACTGGAACTGATTCCTGTGTGCATCCGTGTAGAGGTCAGCTTATTTGGTAAATGGGTGCAAGGCCTGCCGAGAACAACGCCTGTGAAAGAAGCTTGAAAGGATTTCAAAAGATAAATGAGTGTATGATTGAAATCGTGTACAGTAGCGAACGGATTTTGAACCAGAATGCACTCGTCTTTGCCATGCTTACAGTAAAATCAGAGTAAGGAAGAAGCAAAAAGTGTGGACAAATCCGGACTCGAACCGGAGACCCCCCGCAATCAGCGCCATGCTAAGCGGATGTGATAACCAGCTACACCATATGCCCCTGATGGATTGCTCTCACAGTGAATCTCTTGTAATGAAGAGCAAATAGTGGTCGCCTAATCGGACTCCATGATGTGCATAGTACTCCCGCTCGATCTCCTCCGAGTTACAACATGTCTACGATAACTGTAAAGGTCGAGTTCGGGGGCGGACTAGAGCTGCTATTTGGGAACAAACGTGTTCACTCGATATCCCTTCCCTCGTTCGTACCTGCCGATAACACGATCGCACCTTCATCACCCCCAAATTCTGAAACACCACAACCCGCAAAATCTGATGACCCTCCTCTACCCGCAAATGGCCCAAACCAAGATCCAATTAAAGGACTTGGGGAGACGAAGGCGAAACCTCTGGATGTCCAGTACTTGATGCACTACCTTCGAAGTCAGCTCCTCACAGAGCGGCCGGAACTCTTCATGGATGGCGATACTGTGTAAGTTCGTCCCTGTTTCCTGTTATAACCAGTCTTGCACCCGACATAACGAACCCGTGTTTGTGGAATCCAGACGCCCGGGAGTCCTCGTGCTTATAAATGACACTGATTGGGAGCTCGAAGGGGAAGGAACGTATGAGATATCAGACGGAGATGAAATTGTGTTCATATCTACGCTTCATGGTGGATGAAGGTTCCAATGGGAGGCTCGCCGGGGCCAATGTGAGCCAACCGCCGTCGTGGCTGACTCGTCTGAATCGGCGATGACGACAGGGGTGGCGACCTGACCGCATCTTTTGGTTCAACCATCATCTTGTGCACACATATAATCAACACTGCCGCGCTCGCGACGCCAGATTGAAGGATGGCTTCAGCGATTCGAGTTTGTCGCTATCAGGCAGTCGATCCCAGCGTCGAATATCATTCTGGTAATACCAAGGTTACATCTTTGGATAATCTTCTTCCCGAAAGCTAAATGGGTCAAAGAAAAGTGAGTCTCGATTACCTTCACACATGGAAATCTTCCACAATCTTCCCAAATCCCAATTCCTCTGCCTTGGACACCACATACCTCGCAATAACAACGTCCTGTGCCCCGACGCCTACCGACTTGAACACCGACACGTCTCCAAGCTTCGTGTACGCGTCTCGCTTCTTCATTGTAATCTCTCTTTCTTCTGCCAACCTCCCAACCTCGATCATGTCTTCGGCTCCGAGACCCGCAGCGATGATTTCTCTGGCCTCGATTGCACATGAACTAATTGAATCAACGACGATCGTCCCTACTCGTCTTATGAGATCAGGGTCTGCTTCAACCATGTTCCGTTCGAAGCTTCCAATGAGATTTAGATGTGTTCCAGTTGATACACACAGAGGGAAAAAGCAACTGACCGGACGTTATTGCTGTGCAAGTTACGTTCGCATGGCCTACGACGCTTTGGACGTTGGTCTTATCGTCTAACACAAGTCCTTCAAAGACGACAGACGGCGCGATTGACGCAGCACGGAAAGCAGGTTTCCCAAACGCGTATTCTTTGTACGATTGACGATCGTACATCGCTTAATGGTCGGAAATGCACGGATATGAAGATTCACCTGGGCCTCAACCTGTTTCCCAGCGCCAAAGGCAACCAACGAGGTGGGCGGTTCAGAGAGGAGTAGGCGTGTTACGAGGGCAGAACATAGCTTCGTACAATCGCGCGAGGGATACCGACCGACTCGACTTACTCCTTATCGAAGAGACTCTCGGACACGCCAGAACTATGATAGCTCAACTTTTCACTGGGAGTACTCATCTGCCATCATCCCATATCGACTCGCCTCGATATCCTTCAACGTGATATTACTCCCCTCACACATCCCCCTGAATAAACCTCCCTCTTTCTGGTACAGATTATAAGGTATATCAAATTCCTGTCACGAAAAAAAGATCGTTAAGGTACGGAAACGCGAAACAGTGATAGGTAGATAAACTCACAGCGACCATACCGGCGTCCATAACAAGAACGCGGTCGTAAGAAATGATCGTACGCAAACGGTCTGCGAAATGCGCAGTACAAGTAAGTCTACCCGACATGCACTGACAGCACATCGACGGAGATACGCACGCGCAATGCAAAGCAATGTACGATCTCGGAACTCTGTCGCGATGGTACGCTGGATCTTGTTGTTGGTCTCCAAGTCAACAGATGCACTACGAGCAAATTACTCATGACGCGAAAAGGAGAGAGGCATTTGAAACTCACGTAGCCTCGTCAAGGACAACGACCTTGCAATCCTTCACGAGTGCACGTGCAAGGCTGAGCAGCGATCGCTCACCGACGCTCAAGTTGGCACCTTCGCTCTCGATCACGGTTTCTAAGGTATATCGGTTCGCGCGCGTCTCTTCTTCTGCTTTGAGGGACGGCCGGTCGACAAGACACGACCTGTATAGCGCGTCCCATAACTTGGCATCGTCGTATTGGTTGAAAGGATCCAAGTTCGACCTAATCGTACCTGAGTGTGTGGGTTAGGAGATGCCAACCACGCGCATTGCACTAGGTACATACCACTGAAAAGAAGGTGCTAGATGTCTGGTTATTAGGTTATTATCATCGTTGCATGCAGCCGATGACGCACGTCCTGAGGTATGATAGATATCTTGGTACGAAGATCCTTCAATCCCAAAGTCGATATATCGATGCTACAAGGTACGTCGACATACCCGAATTGGGCCCAAGCAAATAACTTTTTCTTACCCGTCCAAAATGATAGATCCACCCGATAACTCCACAATTCTGTACAACACCAGCATCAAAGAAGATTTCCCTGCGCCCGTCCTATGCTGATCTGTTAGTCCCGTTCTACGACTGATCCTCCCACGAACTGGCATCGTACCTTCCGACGATACCGATCTTCTCGCCTCCTTGAATAGAAAGCGAGATCCCGTGAAGGGCGTTTGGCAGTCCTGGTCTATAACTCATCTGTACATCCTTATATTCTATGGCGCCTTCGTGAGGCCAGTCAGCTGGGGGCTTAACTTCAGGTTTCTCGTGGGGAGCCTCTTGGGGAACGGTTTCTTCCCTGGTGTATTGTAAAACTTTCCACCAGGTCAGCACTGAAAGGAGCAGTCACTGGAAATAAGTAACAGAATCTCACTCCTCTCGACCGAATTCATGTTGTTCTTCAAAGTACCCGTCAAGGCCACGGACGCGCACGACAAACACAAGACATCCTTACCTCGACGTCCGCCGTCTGCCTCGTCACAAAGGAAAGCATTTGCGACAATATCACTACAAGGAAATGACGAATGCCTGATCGACAGAATTCTTGGAAAGTACACTCACTGGTATAAGTCAACGTCAGGCCGATCTGTGCCGCGTTAATACCAGACACATCCGTGACCGCAAGCAACGCAACCTACGTATATACCCATGAAGATGGAAATGATTATGGGGCGAGCGGGTACCACTCACGAGGAACGTAAGCGTGGCGCTCATGAATTCAAGCCTGACAGCAAGCCATCTCTGGTTCGCGATGACTGGGTATAAGCTCCTATTCTCTAGATCGATGTAATATCTATTAGCCTTGACGAATCTTTTCATCTCTCCGTAACCGCGTATGGTAGAAAGGCCTGTGAATGTTTCCGAGAAGTGGCCATACAGCAGGGAGCGGAGCATCGAATCTGGAAAGTGTTTCTGAGTAGTTTATTCAGCATATAAAATTTAGAATACCTAGTCGCTTGACTTCTCGAGCGCTAGCACGATAAAACCCAACCAAGTAGCTGTAGCCTAGATAGAGAATCACCACAGCGGCAACTATCAAACACGACATCTGGCTCAGTAAAAGTGGCGGAATGAGTGCGTCGGGCTTACGATAATATGGTTCCAGAATGGAAACGACCACTACAGACCCCAGAACTAAAGACATTGTAAGGATGACTATTGCAAAATTAGCGGTAAGGCGAGACGAAGAGGGCATTTTGTCTTACACGACCTGATCGAAAGCTGGAAACGCAAGTTAGGTCTACATAAACAGCACCGTCATGTTTTATTAGCTCACCAGCTAGCTGGTTATCCATCACTGCATTCCACTAAAAAACATTGTTTTCGCAAGAACAAGGAACCACTCACTGTCCACATCTTTTCCGAATACGCCCAGGATTCTGCCCACTGGCTGTGAAACATCATTAAAGTAATCCGTGTGCACTGCCGGAGTCAAGGCACTTACGGTGGTATCGAAAAATGAGACAGGGGCATGGAATACCGTTCTCATAGACTGGTAATGTAGGTTCTGGGAGACAAAATAGCTCATAAGGTCGACACTCGCACCGCTGTACAAGTGATTGTATCATGTAATGACGACCATGGGTAAATCATACCAAAAACGCACACGAAGAAAGTGAACAAAGCTTGTCCGATACCGAAGCATCCATATAGGATTTGATAAAACGAGTTGGGACGGTTCCAGGTACTGATCGAAACATGAATGCTGCAACCCAACGAACAGCTAGTTCTAACTCACTTTGATTCCCACCAAACGAGGGTGTACGAACCCATGATCTGACTTACCTGCATCACGATCATGAGCATTATAATGAGCGGTAGCATAATAGCACCACGCCCAGCAACCAGGTATGCCCAATGTACTAAACGACGGTGGGGTAGGTGAGTGCCCGGACACAATTCCAAGCAATACCTCAACGCACCTTTGAGGGATACGGATCCCGTGTTACGCCGTTCCTTGACTATTAGCCGGCCTTCAACCTTTCCCTTCCCCTCCACTCGTTCACGTGTTTTGGTGGACTTAAGCTTCACATCCTCGATTGTCACGTCCTTATTTTGCAATGCAAGATTGTCACTAACATCGTCTTCCTCAACGGCCTCACCCACACGCTCGGTGTGACCACCATATTCTTGGGCCAACCTTGCGAATTCTCCGTTCCGTTCCAGCAGCTCATCGAACGTCCCTCTCTCAACGATCACGCCATCCTTCATTGTGTATATGTAATCGACCTGAGGAAGGAAGTGGAGAGCATGTGTAACAAGAAGAACTGTCACTCCACGACCGCGAAGCGAGCAGAGGATAGCATCTTCAAAAAGAGACTTGCCGACGTGAGCGTCAACTATGGACAGGGGAGCCGTAAGTGCTTTCAGTCACCACGAGGAACGAAAACGAACCAGCAGAAAGTGGGTCATCGAAAATGACGATTTCAGATTTAAAGTACAACGCCCTCGCAATATTGACACGTTGCTTTTGGCCACCACTCAAATTGATCCCTCTTTCCCCGATCTGTGAAGATCTGTGAGCCGGCCAAATAAGAAGCCGCAAAGTAAAGATATTCAAGTTACCTCTGTCAAGTCGCCATCTGGCAGTAATGCTAGATCAGGGAGGAGACACGACAACTCAATCACATGCCAGTATCTCTCTTCATTGAATGGTTGCCCAAACAACACGTTTTCCCTCTGAATCCCCTTTTGTTAAGTAATTCAATGGAGGCATGGAGAAGCACATACTAGCGTGGCATTCTGGATCCAAGCTGTCTGAGAGCAATATGCCACCCTACCACCGACCGAGACATCACCACACACTTTTCGCACCTCACCTATGATGCCCTGCAAAAGACTTGACTACACAGAACAAATTCACTTAGCAACTACAATAGGAGTTATGAAAGATGGCATACCTTCCCACTGCCAACGGGGCCCACAATTGCGGTCAAACAACCACGGGGAATAGCCAAGTTGACACCCTGCACCTTGAACACAGGCACATCTTTACGTAGCTTGTCCTTCCCCTCGCCAGCCTTCCCCCGGCGACTTCTGTGACAACCACTTCCGCCACGCGCCCCATCCCTCCTTTCCCCGGACGCGATATCTGGAACACTCCGGTCATTCTTCTCAGATGACTCCCATTCAAATGTCGCATTACGGACAAGGACCGCTTCTTTTTGAGACTTATGGATCACCAGCGGCTCGTCTGCAATAAGCTCTGCGTGGAAAATATCTGATAGACGCTCGAGAGCAGAGGCAGCATCTGGGATTGCAGCAAGGGCACGTGGCATGTACATCATTGGTTGGCGAAGAAGCTGAGGACAATGAATTTGTGAGCACGAAATATGTCATGACATAAAATCTGGTTTACCTGGAACAAACTTAAACTGGAAAAGATGATTGCCGTGTTGAAGTTGCGCGACGTGAGCGTGTACGTGACGAAAGCTAGCGTCGTTCCGAGAACCGGTAAGGATGTCCCCAAAGCAAAACTGAATTATGCAAAAAAAAAAGTACATATAGCCTACGCCGATGGAAAGGATTCTCCGCACGTACCTCGCACTTGTCAGGATTTGGATTCTACAGATCTCGTTCAACTCCTTTTTACGCAGAGAAAACAACTCTGCGATAGAGTGTTATGGTAGGACTGCACATAAAAAAACCTATGTACTCACTGTGTAGATAGGGCACTTCATAGGAAAAGTACTTTATAACGCGCATCGCCCCTGAATCTCCAATAAGCAACCACATTACTACGGTATGAAGGCGACACGAACCCAAAACCTCCAATAACACCTTGGTCCTACGTTCCGTCCACACCATGGACCGGAGGCGAATCCGGCGTTGTAGCCTCATCAACCACTGTTGCAAGGGAATGATAAGAACAAACAAAGAGAAACCCGCCAGAGCAGACGGCCCTAACTAACACCAAGCTTGTCAGGGAATCAACGCATGAACGCACGAATAGTACGCCATACTTCCACTAAGAGTATGATCAAACAGATAGTCACTTGAATCGGTGCCGTCCAAGCTGCGAATATTAAAAGGTGTCAAAGTAGGGAATAAAGCACTTTTCATGTAGGCTTACCTGAATGCTAGTTGAATATGAAAACATCTGTACATACACTTTCTCCAAGGAAGAATGGCAGAGAACTCACAAACCACTGGGCGCATGCATCCACTCTGCTCACCTACGAGAGATCTGTACCCTGTAACTTTCCAAAGCAACAGTCACTTACGTCTGTAGAAATATGGTTGATCAAGGCAGCATTCGTAAGCTTTACGCGCTCCTTTCCGGTCAGCTTAACACCACGCTTATAGATGCATGCAATAAGAGCAGCACGCGCAAGGATACCCGTTTCCATGGAGTGCCAAAAGAACTGGGCGTACGCAATGAGCAATGAATGGTCACTTCAAAAGCTAACGTAATAGATGCATAATGTTTTACCTGATTGGTGCACACGCTAGTCACAATCGTCAAGACCCATAAACCTATCGCCATGCCGATACCGCGACCGACGTTAGGGAGCGGTTCACCAGCCGAGCGAGCGGTTGAACGCTGCTCAGCGAATGATATAATGGCTTTGAGAACAAGAGGTCCCAACAACCGAGCTACATCTCCGACCACCTATTCGCATATGCTCGTTTATCGTCCAGGAACAAACGTATCCTCGCCGGCGCACCTTGAAAACTCCGCTAGGCCAAAAATACCATCCAAATACATCATTAAGAGCCCATGCAAGACTCGGAGCTTTCTTCCCTCCTACCTCCCTCCAGGATTGTTCCAGTTCAGCATAACGCTCAGAATAAGTATGTTTTTGAGGCCCACTTTGCAATGGAATCGCACGGAAAGCCCATAGCACCCGTTTCACGACTGAAGGGCGTATTTCGCCCCGGTCTAACTCAGCATTCCAATCGGCTGCCGCCTTGACGCGCATTTTCCATGCAGCTTCGAGCTTCTCTGCGAGGGGCCCAGCCTGCCTCGAGAAATCTAGCTCGTATAAATCTGATGCCAGGAGGGTGCGCTGGTAGCCAAGGACCATCAGTTCTGTCATCCACGAGTAGGTGAGCCGAGAGCAGATGGAAGCATTAGCAAGCGGCGTTAGCTAGGGTATAATGCCTATGTCAGGTATGGATAGCTGTCGCCCGCAGTTGTTTCACCCACTTGAGCATCCTCGAAGAAAAAAGGTGGCGGTGGAGGTGGGTCCCTCGGTAACCTGCATGAGCAAGCCAATTAAATATGTTTGCTTGTCGGAGGTGTACGAGTGGGAAGTCTTACCATAACTGCCAGAATTTCTGACGATATTTAACGTACTGGTTACCAGTATCTAGCTGGGGACCCAAGGATTGTGCAACGACACTTGTATCAGTGGGGAGCCCTTCCTCGTTCTCCAGTGTAGCTGTTTGGGAAGGAATGCACGGTGAATCCGGCATTGTCAGTCGACCAAGCTGTCGCAGTGGGAACTGTGTGCATCTGGGAGGTGGGCCCGGGCCAGGTGCACAATGCTGCCATGGAATCCAAGGCCCGGAGTCAGAAATGTGCTGGAAAGACACGTCATCCGCATCATCAGCAAACGCGCATAAAGCTCTTAAGCCTAGCAGAAGCTGTTGCCACCTTGCAAGAGTAACCGGAGAATTGAATTTGCTGGGAATTGTTAGATGACGTGGTGAAGTGAACGTGCTGGCATGGCCTCCTTGGAAGGCTACTGCAAAGCCCCAGTGGATCGGAACAAATGGCAGCTTCCCTGGACCTATCAGCGACGATGTCAACTTGAAAATTTGACGGCTCTCCGACTGCTTCGAAGGGACTGGAAGGCTCCTGATGACTTCCCTTGAGCAGGATAAATGTTTCCAGATTCCAAGCTAATACGGCATGCAAGACAGCGTCTGATAGTGACTCCGAATCTAGTGGTCCTGAGTGAGGACGCAACTTGCGATCCAACGGTGCTCGCGTTGTCCAGTGGGTGGGAACTATGTGGGTAACTAAAGGGGGGAGACCGTCCACAGAGGTTGAAATTCAGAGAAATTGCAGATCCCAAGAAAGTTGACATTCCAAGCCAACCAAGAGCTCTTCAGTCTAGCCTTGGCCAGCATCGGCGTCTGTTGCATCCTATATAGCAGCCCAATGGGGTCGGGAATGCCTGGATTAGAGCCACTTATCGTCGCGATAAAGGCAGCTTTGCAAGTGGCGATGTCAATAATGTCGACAGCATCATCGTCATCTACTCCCCGCAAGAAAACCGATCCCACAACTATCCAGAGCGCCAGGTCCTCAACTTCTCACCACGGCAGTACTAGCAGTGCAAACCCGCCGACTGTTGAGGACGAAGTCTCAGTACCACAAGCGAAGATTCAAGTAATCTCCTTCCCCGGAACCAGTCAGTTTAGGGTACATGGCGTTTCTGCGTGCGGTCTGGCAGCGTTGAACTTTGCAAGAATCGCTTTTCGGGTCATCAAATCCTCCAGAACCTTCTTGGATGCCTTGAATACTATCGCATCGCGGGAGACGGTTGAGGTGAGCAATAGATCAGATGTCAAGTCTCGGTAAAGTACCCTCTCTTAATCTCTTCACTCGGGCTCCCACGACAGGAAGTCATATCGATATGCGGAGGGTGGTCGAGCGACCTCCACCTAGAAGTCGAAGAGATCTGTAAAGTACCTCTCTTCGAGCAGAGCCTGAAACGCAAATCTACTTTCTACGGCCCACCAACCTCTGACCACTTCCGGCGGATCCTACGGTATGCCTCTCCTTATCACTGATAGTACCCGTTGTACAATCATGCATGCCGTTTGTCTCAGCGAATTGCAAGCATTACGGGATTCCGCTGCAGTGATCATTACCCGCCCACCAGAAATTATTGCCTGTCTGAAAGTTGCAAACCATCCTTCCGGAAAGGACGCATTTATCGTCTTCGATTCCCATCCACGTCCGTCGCATCCTGATGGCACAGGTCTTGTCCTCGCTTCGACTGTAGACGGCGCAGTTAGGGTACTGAGAGACATCCTACACATCGATGAAGATTTGTTATCATCACCAGATCTACAGTGGCAGGCACAGCTTCTCACAAACTGTTCTGGACACGTTATACTAGCAAAAAGTGGAACCCTCACTGCAGAGCAGTCAGCGGTTGAATCTAGCCTGGCAGTCTTAGTCCTTCGCTCAGAAATAAAGGAACTGGAGAGGCAGAACAAAGCCCTGGCCTCCCAAAACAAACACCTCGATGACGAAGTCGACGAGTTAGAGAGGATTATTCAACAAGAAAGACGCAAGGTCGCAGGCAGGGTTAGCTATGCTGCAGCAGCGTCACAAGGTCAGCAAAATTGGAGAAGTTTTTCCCAGACGAATGCTGCGGCAGGGTCGTCACGACTTTCGTCCTCTGACAGCCGCCGGGCGTACAATGGTGCCCGTAGTATCTTTGCCGACAACCCTCCTCCCGCTCCCGCAACTAGGCCAATGACCTATGAGGCCGAAGAAAATGATTTGGAGAAAATGCAGCTCAGCTTCTTCGAAGAAGACGCCCGAGAGGCAGCCCGGGATCGAAACATGGCATTCCAGCTGCAGCGTAATTTTGACGCGGAAGATACGGTACTCCGTCAACAGCATGCAGATCTCAGTTGCAACGTACAGGCAAGCTTCAAATGCGGTATTTGCCTTCGACGAGCATCCCGAAGACGACGCTGCAACAGTGGAAGACTGCGGCCACATGGTATGCAGAAGTTGCTTGAAGGATTACGTTGGCGGAAAGATTGCGGACCATCGATTCCCCATTTTGTGTCCTATTTGTACTGCCGAGAACCGACAAGCAGGTACGTTCACTCCGATCGTTGACATTGACTAGACCAACATGCAAACATTTCAGGACAAATATCCGGTTTCCTGGTCGAACAGCTTGGGATTTCCGAAGAAGAGTATGCAGTTTGGATAGAGATGGAACTTTCGCAGTTCTCAATCTTGCTCCACTGTCGAAAGTACGCAGATTCAGCACAATGACACCAGGGGAGAAAAGCGCTGACTACTGAACAGGTGCAATCGTGCGGCCTTCGTAGACCGCACTGACTACAACGACATGCCTAACATCGTTTGTCCCATGGGCGATTGTAGCCACATATGGTGCAAGTTATGTCTCCGAACTATCCTTATTGGCGGGCCTAAGCATTCTTGTGACGGATCTTCTGAGCTTGATCACCTAATGAAGGAAAAAGGGTGGCATTACTGTCCCAGTATGTCCCTCTACATTATGGACGACCTTGAGCTGTACTGATGATCCGCAAGGTTGCAAAACACCCTTCCAAAAAGATTACGGATGCAACCATATGACGGTACAGTTTATGACCCCGCATCAGCGCTGTTACTAAATCAAATTGATAGTGCATCGCGCCGGGCTGCAACACTCACTTTTGCTATCGCTGCGGAGAGCTCATCGTCCGTTCAGCTCTGAGGGATGAAGTCGGCAAGGCAGTCACTGCACATTACAGAAAATGCCTATTGTTTGAGGTGCCTGAATAGCGACGTCGACAATTGTGATATACTTCGCGAAACTGGTTAGTAGTACTGATGGACAAAATCCACACGATGTCTCCGCAGTTGCTAGTGTATGATAGAAGCTAGTTAGGAGTTTGTTACAGTACTTGTGGAGTTGCAAAGATGCACGATGATCGGTACACGCGTCAGTGGGGACCAAGACCGGCTACTATGCATTATTACAATCGCCCGCCAATGTCAGGGTCCAGGTTCTCAATCCCTGTCGGGGTTCTGTTTTCCCCAAGTAGGGAAGTTGCCAAAGCCATATCGCGTTGGAAGGCAAACGTCTTATTAGAATAACAGCACATCAAGTAGTCTCCTTAACTTCCTGTTCTCTAAACTGCTTCGCCCACTATACACTAAGTCAGCAGGTAAGCAGAAACTAGTCAAAAACATTACACACCATCATAGAGGGTATTGGTCGATCTGGTTTGATTTGCCGCACCTGAAACAAAAGGACCCTCGCATCAACAACCCAACGAACCTAGAGAGCCATAGACGACGACTCACCTCCCGCTCCGCGCTCACGGTCCAAACGCCATATGCAACAGCGAGTATACCCGCAAACGTGATAGCAGTGTTAGTCTTCCAGCTGGCGGGTCGCGACCACCAGCCACCTGCCGCGGCGATGGGTTTAACGCGGTTGGCTTTAAGCTGCGGGAGAAATCGGTGGAGACAAACCTGCTGGTGACCATACTTGCTTTGGATACGGGTAACGCGCTCCACCACCCTGTCGAGTATATAAGTCACCTTTCACCGTTGACCTTTTTTCCTGGCTGGGTCCATACCATTATGTGGATTTGAGATTATTATCAACGGTTGGAAGGCAGCCGGGACCCACGAAGGCAAAACCTTGGTGCGTGGGAGAATGGCACCGCCACCTCAATGTCGAATTTGGCTCGCTCGTCTCGAAGACAATGTTCTGGGATCAATCGATCATCGATCCTCATGCATCCGTGCCTCTGCGTGTACGAGATTCTGCGACTCATGTTTCGATGCGTTGAAGATAACTCTACGTTGTGTGCGTTGGCCAGGACGTGCCGCACTTTCAATGAACCAGCTACCGGTTTGATCTGGGAGACTCTGACTGCCATGGAATGCATCTTGGCCCAGCTCTCTTCTGCAAGGATTGTGAGCACCAAAAAGTACATTGTAAGGGTCTACTATTTTTCCATCGTTTGGATCGGCAGAGTGACACCACCAACAGGACCCAGGATGCGTGCAGTACATGGGCGATCGGTACCTCGGGCTATCAGGTCCACTCACTGATAACGACTGGAATATCATTCGGTGACTCTCAAGCCGTGTTCGCCGATTTCATTTGTCCTGCATCCCCATACCCCGTGACGACTATGCGGACGACAACATTAGCCAGCGGTTTCACTTGCTCGCCTCCCCGCCGGACCCGAGCTTTCTTTTCCCAAACCTTCGCACCTTATCATATAATGTGCGTGATGACAATATCAGGAGTGATCACAAACATGCCATCATTCGGTTCTTCCACCTTCTCCTGAAGCCACATCCATCTGCCCTTCGATTTGAACTTCCTGACTCACTCTATTCCCATCTCGACATCTCTTCCATACCGGTGCCTTGCCCAAACATCCGCATTTTAAACATAGGATGTACAGGATTCCTTATTGATAGAGTCTCGACCCGAGGTTTGGATCAGTTAACCAGGGTAGTCTCCAATCTTCGTCATCTGGAGGTCGTCAGGTCCAACGTGACCCCCTGGGAAATGCTGAGCGGTCTCGCTGAGATGAAGGGACTGCGACGGTTGTCGGTGTCTCTTCCTCGTATCATTGGCCCTGGACCTGAATGCCTCAGTGGCGAAATTTTCCCGCAACTTCGCACTCTGAATGTTTTCGCCCGCTCCGTCGCGTCATGCACTGACCTCTTCCGCTGGACTTCTCTTGATAAAGTCACTGAGATATATATCGACTGCTCACTCCGTGACAGAGATCCTGTGCAAACACTAGTCGAGATGTCATCTCTGATTTTGTCGCAGTGCAAGCGCCTAGAATTCCTTTGGGTACTCTCCGACCATTCCGATAACGGAGAAACTCCCACCGCTTGGCCACGACCTATGTTGGAAGTCTACCAAGCTTTCCGTCAACTCAGGGTCATCGCATTGCAGACATGTGTTAGCCCGACGCTCGCAGACAACGACTTGGAAGATATGGTAAAGGCTTGGCCACACTTGGAGGTATTCCACCTATTCTACGAAGAAATTCTGTGCCCTGCAGTCCGCCTCACGTTACGAGGAGTCACTGCCCTTCTATATCATTGCCCAAAACTCAAGCACTTTACCTTGACTTTCGATGCAACCCATGTCCCCGCTCCACTCAGCTACAACACTCTCGTGCGGAACACCGCAGTGAGGTATATGGGAGTCTGCGCATCCCCCGTTTCGGAAAGTCGCAATGTTGTTGCATATCTCTCCACCATCAGGCCATACTCGAGGGTCATCGGTGTTGAAGTGGGGGCTACTTATGGGTCTGCGTGGCTTTGGATATGTACCCAGCATCAACATAAGCCTGCGATAAGGGTGGATATGTCGCCGGCCAAATTATATCATCTACTAACTGCTGGTACTGAAGGTGGTGGCGATCCGGTGGAGGGTTGCAGCGGAGAGTGGTGCTGGAGATCTCCTCGAGATTGGTATGAAGTTAGAAAAGTGATGTAGGGTCGTTTATTAGGGAACTAATGTGACAGTGGATTCTGATACTAGACAGCTTCCAGACCTCAGTCTTTCCGATGAAGTAAATACTCCTGGTTTTCCTTTAAGTTTCTTGCGTCAGGCAAGGCGGACCAGATGACTACTGGTTGTGCACGTCGTATCGATGACAAAGAACATCGGACATTGCTATCTCATCGCACTCTGGCTTTCAGACAACGAATAGCCAGTTCAAGTGGGAATCGCATGGGCCGGTAGAAAATGATTGAACCATTCAACTCGAACTGTGGCCTACAGCAGGGAGCTGCCCAAGGCAGATAGGAAGTAGTACTTACATCCGACCCATTACACATCCAGTAGCGCAAGCAAGCGTCGGTCTCCAACTCCCTCTAAAAATCAAAGCGGCGTAGAATATGATCACATAAAACCAATTGTAGAGAGGGGATGCAGTGTTGAAGCACGAGACATGATACTGCGGATAATAAAGATGGTCATAGTGGATGGAGATAATCGCTCACCATCAGGAATATCATCAAGCACTTATAGTGGTCCCGACCTGACAAAACTTCTGCAAATAGACTTTTGCACTATCCGTTATGAAAACTCAGGGGCTCAAGAGAAGTTCGTCAAGTGAGGTATTTGTAGGTAAGGGCTGTGTAGTGACAGGAAGTACATGACACCAGTGAGAATGAGGTGGGGGGGGAGGGCCGCTGACCCGGAACGATGTTGTGATCCTGGGTGGCGAAACGAGTTCTTAGTTGGCAGGGTATCAGTCAGGGCGACTCGCGGTGTGTGGGGAGTCACGGGTATGCATGCCGGACGGGATGGGGGGAAACCGGAGTGGTTCCCTGACCTGAGAGAGGGGGGAGGGCAAAAAAGGACCAGCCGCAGATCTCTGGCTGGTGCGAGTGCGAGCCCCCAGACCCGCCAAGACTCTGTCGAGAGATGTCGCGGACGCACTGCCCAGCCAAGCCCTCCCTGAAGGGAATGGGCCACAGTGACAACTGCCAAAAAAGCCATAAAACGGCCTCCCGGGGAAGTCTCGAGCAATGGCATTAATCCCTCGTATGTCGGAATTTCTCGAATTAAGTACTCTTGTGCTTAGTACTTTGATGACCGCCTGAGTCATTACGCCTCCCGACCTTCGGGGGCGAGATGTCTTATTTTTGTCCAGTCCGGCCCCTCATGCATGGATTCCTACAAGGACCCTGAAAAATTATAATCAAAACAACGCACGACCGTACTTCCAAACCATGCAAAATACCGAGTATTGACGGAAGGACGGATACGTCCAATGGTAATAGGAGATTTATCACATGACGGGCATTCTAAGCTACCTAAGAAATTCAATCACATGGCATCGTGGGAATGTGCCTGTAAACTGCCCGGGTGCATTACCGTCATGATGTAACAGCACTAATAGACGTTTGTTGCAGGCTGGAAAACACGACAATGATTCGAGCAGGCCCATGGGCATGGGCATGGGCATGATGACACTTGGCTGCAGGCTTATCTCCTCTCCTCTTCGTGGGAGTCGGGAATATATGCCGCGGCGTGTCGGACTTATCTGGTCTGTACGTGTTACGATATCAACTTACTGTTGGTCACTATATTCACTTCCAAGAAGTTGTCTGTTTTTTTTTGTCGAGACGCCTGCTGAACCGTCAAGTCGCAGTGTCGGGAGTTGGAGCGTGCGTGTAGCTACGAATAGGTTAGCCCAACCTGCCGCATCTTTACTGCGCACAACAATTCTATCATTCAATCGCATTGTGCTGTGCGGCTAAACTACACAGGAGCATCCCCAGATGCATAGCCTGGAAGGCACGCACACCTCTTAAAGGTTTATCCGCTGAACCCGCGCGCGGGCGAAACATATGGTTTTGGCAGATTATCGCCCGTAGAACCACTGTTCTCTAGCAACGTGTTGCGCCCAGGTCAATCTAAAGTCGATTTGGCCCGACAGAAGGACCCTTCGAAAAGTTTCCTGAACAGATTTTAAGGAACCCCTGCTGGTGTAAATAAGCACCATTCCCTTGCCCGTACTGTTCCAAACATCCCTGTTCATGAAGCAGTCGATCACTTTCGATGTTGACGACGTCAAGCAAGATGTTGCTGGCGAGAAGTTTGAGGCCGGTTTATCGTCCTCTCGTGCCCGCGTTCTCCTTACTCCCAAAGAGGAGTCTAAACTATGGCGCAAAGTCGACCTTAAGCTCATGCCTATGATTTCTCTGATGTACCTACTCTGTTTCATGGACCGCGGTACGTTCTTTACTTAAGCGGATATGGTGGTGATGTTGAATGGTATATTCAGGAAATATTGGTGAGAACGACTTGCCTACACCGCTAACAAGCAATCCACTCATATTCCTTCCAGGTAACGCCAAGCTGGACGGATTAATCACGCAACTCAAGCTTGATGGGAATCAATACAATGTTGCCCTAG
This sequence comes from Pisolithus orientalis, assembly GCF_024613125.1. NCBI lineage: Eukaryota > Fungi > Basidiomycota > Agaricomycetes > Boletales > Pisolithaceae > Pisolithus > Pisolithus orientalis. Next base: position 118,263 of record NW_026260840.1, on the reverse strand, counting down.
TAAGTCTACGTACCTCTCACGAAAATCACTTGGTTTTGACGGGGGTGTCTTCACAGACGTTATTCTTCATAGTACGTTATTTCATTTATCATTCGAATTGTGAGACCATAAGCAACTCGGCTGTTGTCTAGTCCTACAGCATTCTCGATTGCCCCGCCAAGTGTGTTTCCATATTGGCGTAGTTCGATGTCCCTGATTTACTTCCTCACAAGCTATATCATTCAATTTGTCCGGCCTTCTAAGTGAGTATGCATGTTTGCACTGCGGGATCATATCTGATGGCTTCAAAGATGGCTTGCGGGCACGATGGTGAGTAACTACCCCCAATTTCTTTCTGCTGCTCTTGAAATTCTTGAACAGATCCTCTGGGGGCTGGTTATGTAAGAGTACGAACTCGTATTCGATACCTTTGGCTCATCAGTGCCGCTCCTCAGGGTAACCATGGGCTTCGTAAAAACGTGAGTAGAGCTATTCTGCGTTGCTCAGTGCACTAACAACATCACAGCTACGCTCAGCTGGTTGGAGTACGTTTCTGCTTGGGAATCGCAGAAAGCGGCTTTTACCCTGGTGTTGCATACTAGTAACTTTTTACTACAATCTCCCTCTCACCCTGCCATTCTAATGTCCGTCCTCGAGCCTCACAATGTGGTATCCAAAGTATATGCTTCAACGCCGATTCGCCCTCTTCCTTGGAGCGGCGACCTCAGCTGGTATACGTTGTACAGACCTTAATTCAAGCTTTGTAGCTGACCGTTTTCGCAAGGCGCCTTCTCGGGTATACTCGCATATGGCATCAATTTTATGAATGGCGACGGAGGCTACCAGGGCTGGTCATGGATCTTTGTGCGTCTCCCATACAGTGATGGGGCCACTCCCTGACACCCCCAACAACACCTGCTTTAGATCCTTGAAGGTGCAGCTACTTTCGTAGTAGGCTTTGTTGCCCTGTTTGGTGCGTTCATGACTTGTCTTGGGTAAAACGGTGGTCATAGACTAGCAACGTAGTAATGGTGGATTATCCATCGACGGCCAAATTCCTGACACCGGCAGAGCAACAATATATCATTCAACAACGGGGTGAGTGCCTTTTACTCTTCCGGTGTATTTCAGACCTGTAATGAGGCTGCAGAGTTTTCCGAAATGGATGAGAAGGGTGATGTGACTACCCAAGTACGAGCAGCCTTTACAGATTGGCAGGTACGTAGTAAGATATCACCTGTCAGGCCCCCAGAGGTTAACTCACGCCGTGATAAAGGTATGGGCGATGTGTATTGTGCAAATTTCAATTACGGTGCCTCGTAAGCAATTCCAGGCTATTTGTGCCCGAGTACTGACAGGAACCCAGTTTACGGCATCACATATTTCCTCCCGTGAGTCTTCTCTAGTAATGACGGCCGATGAATTGACGAGAGCAAAAGAACGATTATCAACAAGTATGCCTGGCTCTCCTCCGGAAGCAGGCATCTGCTGACTGTTGGAAGTTTTGGATACAGCACATCAACGAGTCAATTGCTTTCCGCTCCACCATACATCTTGGGCGGTGAGAGGTGTTATAAGATAGCTCTAAGAGCGGACTCACATACTGACTTGCAACTCAGTCATCGTTCTCCTTGTCGTTGCATACTTTTCCGATAAGACACAACGACGCTCGCCCTTCATATTCGCTTCGCAAGTGATAGCCATCGTGGGCTTTATCATCAACATCACTAATGTGCCAAATGGCGTGAAGTACTTTGGGACCTACCTCTGCGTGGCTGGACCATATACTGGAGGGGTAGGCTCCATAATATGGTAAGGTCTAACCCAACACAACTTACCGTGAATTACTGTGTAACCATGCTTGTATCAAAGGCTGGCAAACAACTTAGAGGGGAAATGTAAACGAGCGGTTGGGATGGCACTAATGATCTGCATCGGCAACTTGGGGGGAGCGATCGCGTCAAATATCTTTCGGAGTCAAGACGCACCGAGATATCTCTTGGGACGTGCGTGTCACTTACTCTGTTAGTCGATCTTGATAACACTGAAGTTATAACATACTAGTCGGCGTCGAAATCATGCTTTTGGCAATGGGTATGATTGCTGTGCCTATCATAGCACTGACGTACCGACGCATGAATGCTCGTAAGGACGCTCTCCGGCAACAGGCGGAGGTGGAGGGAAGTGAAATTCTAGACAAAGAAGAAAGTTTTAGGTACACGCTTTGATGACTTGTAATTACTAGGCCTCTAGGTTGCGTGGTGTATGAAGGGTCCTTTATTCATTCTTGGGGTACCTTAGGTGCTTGAGATGCCAATGTTGTTAACTTCGAGCCTTTGCAAGATGGGTACAACCTATGATTGGTATAAAATATATTCAAGTCCATGACATTTTCGCCTCGACGACCGATAGTTACAATACCGCAACCATATCCCGTACTCAGCACATGAAATCCACAACAACCAGTAAATGAACGTGAACGAATCGGCGTCGGTCGTTCACGCGACCGATGGATAACGATCTTGGTAATTCCGTCATGATGATGGCCTCCAACGCAGATACTTCTCTGATGGCCATGATATTCTGCAACGAAATAAGCAATCTATGTCTAGTTACTGGACAAGCGGCTTACATCAACCAACTCGTTTGGGGTCGCATTTAGAGCAAGCTGACTCCATCGCGCTAGGCCAGGTAGCAAATCCACCAGTCGTAGCTTCAGTTCCTCTTTGGCATGCGTGACGTTTGTACCCTCAATATCTTCTCGCCTGCCCTTAGCATAATTCTCCTTGGTGTTCTCTTTGGCAGGGTTCGGATCGCTTCTGGTATCCACAAATACCTGCTTGTGCAAGTGGTCTACCAGTACGCCCGTAGCACGATCCAATGCGCAGGTTAGTGCGTATGCAAAATCGGGGCCTGACAAGTATGCTCGTGTCTCATCAAGCAAGGATGTAAATCGTGAATCTGATCGCAGACAGCTAAGTAAAGCAGATTCTTGTCGCGCCTCTCCAGAGGAAGAGGGGTTACATTCCAATGCACCTGAATGTGACAGTGGAGAACGTGAGGGTTTTGGCGACATACGCGACGACAATTTTTGATTGTGTGAAGGAAGGTTGACCGCTCTTGACTTTGGGCTGGTTACATCGATGGCAGTTTGAGCGGAGAATCCATCTTGAATCACCACTAGATCGAATGGATCGGCTTCTCGCTGTTTGTCACGCGCACGCACCGTTGCGCGATCTTGCCGGGATGGCGGAGGAAGGACAAGGGGGGCTCCACCTTGTGCCAGTACATGGGCAGTGGTCTCTGGTGTAGGAGGAAGTAGACATGGAAAAAACCTGAGATGATCGAATTATCCCCTATTCCGTCTCAGTCAGTCAGCCAACGACATACCTCGAGTGGGGGCGCCCTGCCGCGCCATCCAGTTCGACGTGTCTCCGTACGTCAAGTATCAGTGCGTGTAGTTCGGAGCATGAAACTGTGCTTCGAAGTGACACACTGTTAAAGAGGTTGAGCGCGATACAGAGGGCGAGAACAGAGTGAACAAATTAATTGAGGTCAATGGAATAAAGGCAGCAAAGTTGCAGTTCGTTCGGTAGATAGGTGGCGGAAAGCACTTCGACAAATAGGTAGTGTGACGAGATGCGAAACGCCACACTGTGACACGAATACGACGAGACAGAGAGGCAAGACCTCGCGAAATCCGAAGCGCAGTGGTTGTACAACACAACGCGCGGCTTTTAAACTGTGATCTCCGCACCCAACCTCGCATGCAGCGAGGTGTGAAGCACAAACATGACGCAAGATAACGGAGATGCCGGAGGAAACTTACCCATCAAAGACACTCTCCACAGCGCCTCTGACCCTAGCAGCGACATCTTTCCACCCGACATGGAGGATCCACCAGGATAGAGTTAGGTAGCGCGCCTCCGTTCCTTCCGAAATATCATCCACATCTTCTTCACTGTCGAAGTCGTCGTCTTCGGTGAGCCACTCGGGAAGCAAAGCTTCCACGTCAACGACCTTTGCAATCGCTTCCCTGGCGAGGATACCGGTGAGCGAAAACTGGGGTACCCGCTCGTGCATACGTTCGGCACGTTCAGACGTGCGGACCGACGTAATATATCGACTGCGCGCGATAACGCTGAGTTGCGCAGCCGTTAGGAGACTCAGCAGAGTGGTTGTGTAAAGTGTCGTTAGCGTACGCGTTAAGGCTTGCAAGAAGGACAACTGATTAACCAGGTATACTGACGAAGAGGATGTGCGTACTGAGGTTTTTTACTTCCTTCCATAGCTGGCCCCTCCTCCGCTTCGTAGATGGGAATGGTGAGCTCCCATGAGACCCGGAATGTGAGGTGTTATGACTCAGGGATGAACCAGTCGACAGCATCGAATCGGAAAGTTGACTTTCGGGTGGTGTGAGGAAGGTACGCGGTGCTTGGGAGGTTTCAGAAGCCGACATATGTTCGACCCAGCTCGCAGAACCAAACCCTGATGCACGCTCTCCATCATAGCCCGAGCCTGAGTAAGATGATAACGACATCGAACCCGCTTCTGATTGTGCATCCGAGATAGAGTTCGTCTCGGTAGCTGACTGAACATCATGCGAGTGTGGTGGTGGCAGCGGGTGAGAAGGCGAACTTGCACCAACGGCAGTCGAGAATGACTGGAGCTCGTCCGTGAGCGATTCGATATCCATCTCTTCGAGAATTTGGGTAGCAAGGGTAGGTATGAGAGCCATAATCGTGAAACAGGCATCATCATGGGTCGACTGAAAACGTCGCCGAAGGCTAAAGATTCGTAACCCCCAAACCTGTCAGTTATATCCCTGCTACAGAAAAGACGTACAATGCTGCCGAAGTCGGAAGAGTTTGGCTAACCTTTCTCTTGCCATTCTTTGCCTCACGACATTCTGCTTCACTTCTTCTAACCTTTCCCGCAGATATGCACTGACTGCATACGCAGTCCCTGTTGTTATGACAGTATCCAGTAATCCTCGCCGTCGATCGTACACATAACGCTGCAGTGAGCCAAACATTTTCGGCGACTCAAGCAGTTGGTAGACGCTAGCAAGTGTTGTGTGGTACGTTGATTACATAATCTACATGGCTGAGAAGAATAAAGAGAGTGCTGAGAACCACATATCCAACTGTCCACATCACTTTTCAATCCCGACATAACCATTCATTCTTAGAAAACATTAAAGAAGCACGGATAATAATTTGGAAGATATCTGTCTAATAAACGATGGGCTTTAATCCCAGCGCAAGTGTAGACCATAACACACCTCGGTACCAGCGAGATGTTACAACACCGGAGTTCGCAGACCAGAAGGCTGGGGTATGAACGTTCTGGATGGATTCCCTGCGTCTGTGAACTGCGGTAGCGACGAAGCCACCATGTAGACAGGGCGAGGCGCCTCTGGTGGAGTGCCCGAGGCGTTGCTCCCTGGTTGCGGAAGACCCGACGGATACACGAAGAGTGGTGTCGCGACGTACGCAGGAGCATACACAGGAGGACCTTGGCTACCGTGACTATCCGTGGAAAGCGGACCTTCATGTGTAGGCGAGCGCGAGCCTCCGCCAGTGCCTCGACTCCCTCCATGACCCGGGGGAGGTTGAGTGAAGATGAGGTTCGCATTCGACCCAAGAACAAACTGAGGGGTTTGTGGGGGAACTTGATGGGGAGTGGGATGTTGTGCAGGAAGAAGTCCCGTCGTCGAGGGACCAGCCAGCAAGTCTAAGGAGTGGGGATTCCGTGGTGTATACCACGAAGTTGATTGTTTCGCAGCCCTCTGACGACTGTACCTCCGTCTGGGAGGCGACTGTCCGGGAAGGTATGGCTCTGATATGCCTCTAGGAGCAATCCAAGGAAGACCATTCAGATCACGGAAAAATCTTACGGATTCGAGCCAGCTGTGATGCGACTGACTCTTCTGGAGGTGGACGAGGATCTTCCATCTTTTGGAAATCGGGGGATGGGCGCGGTTCGGCGAGCACCGGAGTAGAAATTGCGAGGGGCCCAGACAAGCGAGGCTCGAAGCCACGACTGGACATAGACGTGCCCAAGGTCAGAAAGGGTCTGAGGTCCAGTCAGAAGATCGGCTCTGATCGTTGTCAAAGGTATTCTCATCAACCGCGGAAAGGCGCTGCGGGGGTGTCGCAGACATAGCACGCGGTGGGGTTCCGAGCCGCTCAACAGCTGGAATATAGTCCGAGTTGATTTTTGGAATGGGAGACGAAGAAGAATGGTGCAGAGGTAAGGGTAAGGTCGTTCTGCTTGCGTCTGTGGTTCCTAGAATGCCATGTCGATCCGGCTTGTGTTCCTTTAATCGACTTCTAGACATCACTTTAGGGAGCCGTCGCAAACCATTGAAAATGCCCCCAACAAGGTTCCGCTTCTCGCTCTTGCAGTGAATCTCTGGGGGTGCCACGTCGCTGAACCCATAACCATGCCCATCACCCTCGTCATCGCATCCGTCTCTCCCCTCCTCCAGAGTGACATTGAAGTAATCCACGTCCGAGTCTGACGTTGGTCCTGACCTGTGTAGCACAGGGGTGGGCGTTCGCACCTGTTGAAAACCAGGCGGGGGTATGTACCGCGTTGTCGGCGGGGTATGTGTATGCGTTGAAGGCCCTTGAGAATGACTTGCCGATATCCACGTGACGTCTTGCGCACGACGTCCTTGCGTTTGACCACTCTGACGAGAGTACCGATCCCGAGAGGACTCGGCAGGGAAGTCCCGCCCACCGCTCAGTGGGCGAGTTAAGCTCGTGTCAATCCGAATGTCCGATCTCGAGTTCGGTTGTGAGAAATTGAAGTCAGGGAATTCTGCCATGTTGTGGTTATTGGCAGTCTGTTGTAATACAGCAAGACAAAAGATGATGATGATACCAAGCAAGTGGAAGTGGAGAAGAGTGGAGCGAATACTTTTATGGAACGGCGCAATCGACGCAACCAATGAAGGCTCTAGGCTGTCAGCACTGGGTTACAGCCGCAGGTTCCATGAACACGAGGCACGGGGTTGGTCAATGGTCATCCAAGTTAGCACGTTCAAAGAGCCACGCGATATCGCGCAGCTTGACCACGACGATTGTAAGTGCGCGTTTCACGAGGCACGCTGCTGGAAATAGCACGACGCCCTAAACCTATGGGTCAGTAAATGATTGGATGTTACCTAGCGTAACGACAACTTGGATGCACCTCTTCCACGTGTTTGCAGGCGGTCATTGGTATGGGTGGGCCTTCTGACCGTATCCCCTATTCAGCCGTGAACGTTGTTGCAAGCTTACATGACCGACCTGGGCACGGCCCGGCAGAGAGCCGGATGGATTTATAATCGCTACTAAACCTCATCGCCAGCCACCAATCGGTTGAACCGTTACCGGCGCCGTCGATCTTTCGCCTCTTCGCAATGCCAGTGACGCAAAGCACTAGAAAGTCCAGGAATAGTTCAGTGGCAAGGGAATCATCGGTGTCGGGGCGGTGTCGTATCCGCCTGCGTAAGATTCAGTAGGACGCAGGGTCAGGCGGTTCCATCGCCACTGGAGAGTGATAGACTCACCATCTGCGCATTACCTTCTGGGAAGCATGTTGTTAGTTGATCAGTGAAGATTCGAGGATCTTTAGATATTGTAGTTGCAATAATGCAATCAGTTGCTACGGTGGTAGTGACAGAGTCGAGCTTTAGTCACTGCACATGCCCCGTATGATAGGTCACATCCACTGGGACGCTCCAACTTCAAGTCAAAACAATAATGCGTGGCCAACGGTGGGTATGGTTATCGGTTTGCGACCGATGGTGAGATTCAAGAAAAAGCTTCAACAACGTTTGGAAAACAACAAACCGTGGGTAGGGGGCAACAAACAGTTTGAAATGTTTGCAAGCATCTTTTCGAGCGCAAAGGCATCTCTAATAGTAAGTTTAAGTTCATGGTATTGCATTTTTTCCGATCACCTCGGTAGATGCGAGTAGTCTTATTGACGATCAGCGTCATGACTGAGCAGCAATTACCCACGGGTACCCGCGCCACCACCTCACTCGAAGCTTCCTTCGATTTCGTCCTTCTTCTGCTCTCCTAGTCTGACAAAGACTTGACTTGAAATGAAGCGGGGATCAACGGTGGAACAGCCTAATAGACAGTAAGTTAGTACTGGTTGGACCTTCCGTTGACTTTGTCATCCGATCCATGGTAATACAGGAAACTCATCGACAATTCAGTACCTGGTCCGATATGACAGAAATGCTTGCGGTGTTTCGTCGCGGGTCTGACATACTACGAACCGCCATTTCCAGCACGAGCAACGCTTGCGTATGCACTCGTCCAGGACACTATAAAATGAGTGAAACTGGGCCCTGATGGGGACTGCAACATCGTCTCGCCAAGCACCATCTAGTAGACCTATCATGAGTACATCACAATCTCGCCGAAATGACAGCCCTAGCCCACCTCTTCAACGAGGTAAGGCGTGCATCTCGTGTCGGTATGTGTCGATTACATGTCCCCTGTTTACTGCATCTGGATGAATAAGTGACCCTTGGCAGTCGTAGGAAAATGGTGAGCCCGTTCGCTCCCTGCAGGCTTGTTATTTCGCCCTAACAGTTGTGCGTCAGCGGTGTGATGGCCTTCGACCTACTTGCACCCAATGCCTGCGTGGTGACCGAGCCATAGACTGTGAATACACAGACGGCAGCCAGCGTTCCCGCACTCTGACACTAGAAGAGGATGTCGCCCGCTTACAAGCTAGGGTGAGGGAGTTAGAGGGATCCGAAGCCACTACACCTTCTGTTACTCTACACGATCCTTATGGCCAGACGCGTCAGCCGATCACAGCGCATCACTCGTTATCTCCTGGTGCGAGTTTTTATAATGATGTACAGCCTTTTTCGGTCAGTCTGACCTGGGCAAATGTGGTAGGATCTTCAGGCACTGCTCGTCACGCCCCTGACTATGATCCTGAGTCGTTTTCGGATTTGCAATACTTGTGAGCACTCTAAACGTCCTGAGAAATCGTTGCTCATCGGTTTCGTAATTCTACAGGATAGACACCCTCGCTCCATTTGCATTAGATCTGGGTATTTTCCTTTCTCTGCCGCGCCTTCGCGCACAGCCCGGGAGCATCTCGCCTGCTTTGCGTAGCGCCTTGATACTATGTTCTTTCCACCTGACGCGGCCATCGGGTCCGGAGCAGGTCGTTTCAGCCGAGGCCCTTGTCTCACGTTTGCTACACACACTTGTCGATGCTCTTGTCGCCGCGAACCCGAGACTTGGCCCCCAGTTTTATATGCAAATTCTTCAAGCAGAAGTGCTTCTCGCCTATCACCTCTTACGCATGGAGAGAGTATCTACTGCTCAGAGTCATGCCAATTCAGCGATGTCGTTGGCTATCTGCCTCGGCCTTCATTTGAGCTCAGGAGATGCACCTGCCGCAGGTTTATTTGACTTCCTTGCTGCCTCCCTCCCTCGACTCCCTCGCCCTGGAGACGCAATCGAAGAGCAGGAGCGTGTGGATGCGTGGTGGACAATTCACTTCCCTCGTGAAATCTGCAGAAACGATTCATGCCGGACCACCGGTCGTTAGCAGCACCGTCAACATCACTGCACCTTGGCCTGGCACAACGAGGGGAGACAATGTTTGTGTCCCAATATTTTCACTTTTCATTGACGTTAACAGTGCTCGTTGAATCTCACAGAGCGTCGTACCAGGTGGCGCACTACGGAATACGGTTACCCAATTTTTAGTTTCCCAGAATTTCGGGATCCAGAGGGAAACACCATTTAGGCCTTCAAGCGAGAGCGAGCGTTCTCCTCGGGGAGGCACACTCGGCTGCAGCCGCCTACCATAGAGGTGAGCATAATCTGTTCAGATCGTAAGGTGGCCGTTGGCTTATCCGGGGCTGTGATTCAGACCCATCGATCTCCCAGTCGAACGACTTTCGTAGTCGATTTACTACACTGGATAATCTGATTCAGAACTTCTTCAATAGCGTTCTCCACCTCGCAACATCATTCAGATCTTCCGGTAGTGGAGGCACCTACAATTCCCGACAGATTCTCCTCACTGTGAACCTCGCCGCTCTCGCTCAGATCACTCTTCACTGCCTGTTCGCGTCATCGCATGCGCCGTCTAATAGAAGATGTGTGGACAGTGCCATTCGCGCAGTGCATGCCTTGAACGGACTGAACGATCTGAAGATTATGAATCCTATTTGTGTGGTGAGTAAAGACGTGGTTGGCAGTCTACGATAAGTCGATGACACATCTTTGTGGTAGGCATCTTGGGGAGTATTCTTTTCCACCCTTCAAAATGAACTCCATCGTCTTCGTTCCCGGTCCCAGCAGCGTCATGGTCCGGTGTCCGCTGCTCAAGGTCCAAACGAAGTGGGTGAAGGCCGACATCGTAAACGCGCTTCGCAGTCTTGCTTCGTTTTCGAGAGCGTTGTCCGGCCAGTATCCCCTTCAGAGTAAGCTCGCCTTGGATGCTTTTCGCATAGCCTTGCTCACGAGTCTCTCAGTGACAATTCGCGCAAAATTGGAAGTAGCGATCTAATCCGTCCTAGACCAAGTGACCCTTATCGGCCTTTCGATTTATAAAATTCCTTTTCCATCTTTCTCGCATTGCTTCCGGTCACTACGTAGTGCCTCTTTTCATGCTAGGTGCATACTTCGACTTTGTTGATACCTGAGGAGGACCCCCCCATACTACCTTACAGCTGATACCACCAGACTAGTTTACCCTGCACAGATAATTTTTTGTAGTTGATCCTGCCTAGAAATCACAGGTTGTTGTCCAGTATCGCAAAAGGGGATGAAGGTGGCGGTGCTAACATATGTTTGGTAAGGCAAGACTAGTCCAACACCACCCAATCAGATGACGCACAGTTGGGTGAGTACACCGCTCTCAGGCTGCGCAGGTTCACTTGCGCGCCATCCTCCGTCTTTATCGAAATCGGAGTGGCAGTCGGTACAAATGTTTTTGCGCCAGTGTTGAGCCCCTTATTCAGCATGGTGGGAGACAACGCAAAAAGCTGTTCATCTTCCACGTGCAACGTGTGAACGTAAGGAGCCAGCTCCTTCCAATGAGTCTTCATCGAGAAGGACCCTGGTTGAATCGACGGATCCGTCCTCGCGATAGAACGTTGCAGAAGCCACTCGCACGCTGTCAGGGAGATTCATGGATGTTTTAATCATGCTAATAACAGCCTGTCAGCAACAATAGGAGGAAATATTAGAACCACCGAGGATCAAGGACGTGTTCTTTGCAACGCACTCGAAGAGGCAATCTAGCAAGTAGTGTCCTGCCGAAGGCCTTGGTGACAGGCGTTCTCGAGGAGCCGGTGAATTCTACCATGAGAGGGTAGGCCCTGGGAAGGGCGGATACAAGGCGAAGTGCTTCGATGCATTGTGCTATGCCCGACGCAAGCTCGTTTGGAGACGACGCCAGCTGAGAGAGTATTCTCTGTTGTGCACCGCGGCTCATAACGTCGACGATATCGATCGGTTGGATCTATGACATGATCAGTCGTATTTGCAGGACACCACCGGACGTGCTATGCCCACCTCACCAGCTGGCCGGTCGGGAGAGTGCTCTTTAGAGAGAAGCGGTTCGTGGATTGGGGGGGATGAGCGAGATTCTTCCATGCTTCGCCGTCAGTTGAAATAGGTGCGGATGAATTGCGGCGTGTACGTGACAAATAGTTTGGGCGTCTATAATACCGATAAGGGCCAGTAAGGCCGCGAGGCAGTCATGCGATACGAAATGAACGGTGTAAAGGTCATACTTGGAAAGGGAGCAGACGCGAGGTACTGGCACGTTTCGAGTAAGGTGGAGCTATCTTCATGATAGAGCCAGATAACCTTGCTGTGGTTAGATCTTAGATGCAGAGACGCTGTGTAATTACTTCCAAAAGGATTTGACTCCCGCCTAAAGACGGTCGACTCCGATGATGCATAGCCCTAACCCAGCGACTGCATGATATGCTGCGGGTGAGGGCATGTTCCGAAAAGCAACCACGACTCATCTCTCGTAATCTTTATGCCTCCTGTACGTGTGGGAGTGGTGTTCATTTGATGGGTTAGAGTTAGGACGCTCTCGACAGGTTTGTTGGATGGACTTCATTGAGACTAACTCACTCGGCTGCATCAGCATCATGATACATATAAGTGTCTGAGAATTCTAGTGCAGCTGCTGATACTGTCGCGAGCTGCAGTGGCCCCATTTCACTTCAACGTGACAGTATCAGCAGCTGTTGAGTTCTGTAGTGTGGGATTAACCGGGTTGCCAGTAGTGTGGTTAGTGGCTTTGCTCCGGTTTGGCTTTACCTATAGGGCGCCATGATCAAAGGCAATACTTATCTGCCAGCATCCCGACAGTGTCGCATCCAGCGGTGTCTATACCCACCAAGATCCACCCCTGAATGGCCAACGATAAACGTACTACCATCGACTTTGTGAATGATGTCAGACTGGGAAAGGAACAAACGATTGCTTTCACCGGTATCGATCTCTTACCTGAGAGGAACCCTACGCTCAGCACCCTCGCTGTTCTGACCTTTGTGCGGACTGCATTTGCTACCCTAGAGAAGTCCGAAGACTCGTGGGCCGCCATTCCTCAACTAGCCACCCGCCAGACCATCGACGTGGGTAATATATCTTGCCTCACCGGGCCGAATTGACCAGTAATCGCGACTTACCTTTGCTCTGGATAATAGGAGCCCTTGGCTATCTGCCGGCGATGGCGCGATCACCTTCACCTTGACGCCTTCGAAGACATATTCCATGTACCCATATTCGAAAGGTCTTTCAGGCAGGTAACCACTAAGTTCGGACGACCCAATGCCATGTACTTTCGTGAAGCGCTACAGTGAGTCAGAGATCACCCGTGGATTACATTTCAGGATGTGGATACGTGTTACAGGGACATATTGTCCATCAAGTCATCGGTTGCTTTCGTCACTGTTCGCGCTCCGGAGTGCATGGTGTGCTTGAAAATCTTTGATTCCGAGGGCGATGTGTTTGTTATCTTCAGCCCTCGTCCTGCACCCGGCCAAAATGGATTGGGCATAACATTCAGCAAGTCGGTCGAACTAATCGTGCATCGCCTTTGTAATATCATGCCCATGGAAAGAGGCGGAACTCCCGGTGGCAGCCTCAACTGGCAAGCGCGACTTCTGTCGAACTGCACTAGCTATATATTCGTACCTCGGCCATCCGTCGATGTCGATGATGTTCTGGAGGAGTCCATCGCGTACTCTAGCTTGTCCCTCCTCACGATGCAAGCCACGCGCGCAGACTTGCAACGCCAAAAGCACGCTCTCGTTAAAAGGAAATCAAGATCTGGAGAAAAAGGTGGAAGATCTTCAACGGAGGTTGCAGGAAGAAAAGGATGGTAGTGCGAGAGGGTTCAAGGAACCGCGTCCCGCTCCCCGAGCCGTCAGCAGAGAAGCTGCTTGGCTGTCTAATCGCAATAAAGACCATCATTCACCTGCTCAACAAGACGACTCTGACTCCGACGATTTCATCATTCCACCAGAGGATGATGACCCCGATCTCAAACTCGTACTTGAACTTCAACGAACTTTTGACGACGAAGATCGCGAACTGACTTCACAGAGGGATGCCCTCATGAAAACTGCTCAACGTCACTACCATTGCGAGATCTGTCTCGACGATTTCCCCGAAGACGATGTCGTTCATATCGACAAATGCGAGCACAAAATATGCAGAGATTGTGCTCGGAACCACGTGAGCACAAAGATTAACGAACATCGCTTCCCCGTCCTTTGTCCAGTCTGCACGGCAGATCCACGGAATCGTGATCCCGGCAGTATGTCCTAACCATTTGTCTTGCGCATCGACTGATATCCTACGACTACCCTTAGCAATAAGTGGATTCCTAGTTCAGCTTCTGGGTGTCTCAGAGGAACAGTATCAAACATGGGTTGAGATGGAAATGGCTCAATTTTCTGTGTTGATTAACTGTCGCAAGTGAGGTTTTTCATATTGGCTTACCATAGCACGTTGCCTTACCACTGTCATCGTGGCAGGTGCAACCAGTCCGCTTTCGTTGACAGAGCAGACGTCTTAGCGTCTGACCGCATGCAATGCCCTGTGCCACGCTGTGGCCACGTGTGGTGCAAAAAATGTCAGCAGACCGTAGAAAACAACGATGTGGAACATTCGTGTGATGGGTCAAAGGAGTTTGAAAACCTCGTAAAGCAACAACAATGGAAATATTGCCCAAGTACGACCGTTTCTCCGCACGCATACCGCTTCGGCCTCGTGACACTTCCTGTTGACAGGCTGTAAAACCCCTATCGAGAAGCAATTTGGTTGTAACCATTTGTCGGTGTGTTTCCACGAACATGTTCCGTTGGCGGGCTCATTCACCAATATCAGTGCATTGTACCCGGGTGCAATACCCACTTCTGCTATGCATGTGGAGCCACTATCAATAGGACGGCGATTCCAAGTGAGATTATGGCCGGAAAGGCCGAGCACTTTCGCACATGTCGTCTCCACTGAGTTGGTAACTGTATCCTACATCATTTTCAATTGTATAACTATGCCCTTTCTTGCTTGAACTCATTGATGGCTGGAATTTGTTTACCGTTCATTACCTTCACTTGAGACGTGTTGATGGCTTCGCGCCTCGAGGCCGACGGGGAACCTTTACCGCTTGGGGCTGTGTCTTGCTGTAGAGGAGCTGCAGCTCTGGTGGACAAGTGTGTCCGATTGCCCTGTTCCACCTGGCCACGCTACAGACACACGCTTCCTTCCACCGCCAGTGCTACACTTCTTGGACACCTTGCAACATGTCTTCGGGCGCCTGCGCATCTTGCATTCGTATTCCATGCAAGCCGTTCGTTCCAAGGTACTTCGTAACAGCGGTTTCGTCAACGACGTTCTTTCAGGAAAAGAGCGGATCGTCCCCTTTGCCAACAACATATGGGGTCCTGTTGGGAGAAACGCAACTGCTCGGGCACTCCTCGCACTAAACTTCGTCAGATTAGTCTTCCAACAGGAGAAGCGAGCCAAGGGTGGTATTGACAAATTTGTCGGGAGCATCGCAGAGCCTACCTTCGTCAAGGTAGGTGGTCCCTCGCTCAACGGCTCTGACTAGCATTCGCTGAGCCCATCCTTTCAGGACCTGGTCTCGATCTGTGACCAATGGGCAGGCGACGGACAGCTTGACGTCACAGAATTGTGTCACCTACCCGTTTTCAAAAGCAACTTCAAACTCGACAGGACAAAATATGGACCGCCAAGTGTCATGCAGCTCAAACTAGCTCTTCGGTAGGGCAAATATCCCGCTATTGGGAAGTGACATTTTATGACTTCTGAATGTGTTGAGAGCAGGGAAATGCAAAGCCACAGGTCCCCAATGGCGATGATCGTCAGCCGCGCAGCAAGCGTTACACTGTGTATGAAGATACCTGTTTGGACGACCAACATCTTCATCGTCCTAGACCTTCGACCAGAACAGAGCCCGGTTTCCGAGCTTAGCCTCGTTGTGAATACGTCCCTGGACGAAACGGCCGGGCGCATGTCTGGGATTTTGCCCATAGACAACCGTCTCCTCTCGCGCGACATCAAGTGGCAGGCGCAACTGACGGCCAGTTGCGCCATTCATACGTTCTCGCCCGTCACATGCGCAAATGAAGGAAGGTCAGCTGTTGCGGATAGCATAGCATTGTTGAGGTCGTGGGTAGAGGCAGCGAACTCCAGTCACGAAGTCGGACTGTCCTCCTCAGCTCGGAATCCCCCCACACGGAAAGAGACCGGGCGACCAAGTACACCAAACAAGCGAAGGACGGTCGACAACCAAGCAGAGGCAGGTCCTTCACGATTACTTCCTAGTCCTCAGTCGTTCCTCACTCGCGCAACGAGCTTCACACCATATGAGCAAACGAAGAGACATGCCCGAATATTCTTCTTGGATAATCTTTCGGATACTTCGCTTACGGAAGTTCCTGACTCGGACTCAGAAAGCGAAGAGGACGAAGAAGAGGAAGATTTTGAGTGCGGGATATGTTTTGAGCCAGTTCCAGTGGGCCTAGGCATCCACCTTGACCCATGTCAGCATGCGGTCTGCGGATCCTGTATCACGGGACACGTTTGCGCCAAAATTAGTGAACGCCGATTCCCTGTATTTTGTCCCTTGTGCATGGCGGACCCGGAAAACGTAAACCCCTCGAGTACGTTTCTTAGTCGCAGGCTGGGACCACTTGACAGAGTTCTTGGTAGCGGTTCCCGACACCATAGTCCAACGCTTGGAATTGACAGATGAAGAGCATAAAATCTGGGCAGAGTTGGAGATGGCTCAGTTTGCTGTTCAGATACAGTGCCGCAGGTGATGAATCTTACAACGAATGGGAATATAGTGCTGAAATAGTTTGTTCTGCAGATGTCGCCGGTCGGCGTTTGTAGACAAAGACGATCATGACAGCGTGGACCAGATAAAGTGCCCATTCTCAGATTGCAGCCACACCTGGTGCAAGAACTGCCAGCAGGCGATCTTAGCTGATGGGCCAAAACATTCGTGCGACGGTTCATCAGAGTTCAAGCATCTTGTTAAGCAAATGGGGTGGAGACACTGTCCGAGTATGTGGGGGGTTTCTCTTCCACGACGATGGGCTAACGGCTTCGACGTGCAGATTGTAAAGCTGCCGTTCAAAAAATGGGAGGGTGCAACCATATGACTGTAAGTGGAATTTTTAGCTTTCCTGGTACAATATCTGACGATGGGTGTACCGTATGTCAAGTGTGCGACGCCGGGGTGCAACTCGCACTTCTGTTATAAATGTGGCAAACAAATCGCAAAGTCTCCCATTCAAATGGTCGTTTCATCTGCTGTTACTGCGCATTATCGTCATTGCACGATGTAATAATTTTGCAAGAACGCACCGCAACAACGTACATTAACGTTCTGAACACAAAGAGATAAGCATTGATCGGTCGGGACTTCCACGGATTTTAATTAGCACCGCTGGACTGGACATGTCATGTAAAAAGCATATTTTAAAGAGCAGTTGTATTTGACGTAACTTACATGAAATCTAGTGGCTGGAGCAGAGATGCTTGCTGCGGAGGAATGGCAAGAGGCACTGCTCTAGATAGTCAGGAGTGCAGTGTTGGCGAGTATGAAAGCTGCCTATTGGTGAAAGTGTTGCACGGGCGGTCGTTGATGCCTACCTTACCTAGCCAACACGAGAAGTGCTGAGTTTGCTAGGCCTAGGATGTGTGCTGCACAAGACGTGTGTATCAACATGAAGTGCGGCTTGTAGATTGCAACCACACCCTTAGCCCAGTCCCAAAGTACCCCAGCATTCTTGCGTACTGCAACAGATTTTGAATACCTTCAGAACCGGTGTATCCAGCGTAGCGGCTTGCATCAAAAGTGACAGTCTTCTGAGCCAATCCATGGGTCGGTGGCTGTGATACTGTATTTGTCTTTGTTTGGTGCTGGCCACGTCTGTCCTAAAGTGTGAACTTACAAGTCTCTCCAAAGTCTCATCGCTCCCTTCTTAGTACGACTCAGCCCCTCCTTGGCCAGAGTCTGGTAACAATGAGCGGGTGTAAGTATCGAGACCACGGCATTCTAAGAGGATTGGCCTTTCTAACCTACCGCGCACAGTCCGGTTTTTGAACCTAGTCCGACCATTCCTTCCCTTGCTTCCTGAGGTTTCTTCACCAGACCGAAAGGTACGTGAACATCAACGATTTTTCACCACGCTGAAATTCATCGTTCCTATTTCCGAAGGTTCCTTTCAACCAAAAACTGCTATGGACCGCAGTCACTCTCCTCATTTTCTTAGTCTGCTCACAAGTTCCTCTCTATGGAATTATGTCTTCGGACTCCTCTGACCCGCTTTACTGGATGCGCGTCATCCTCGCGTCGAACCGCGGTACTCTCATGGAACTTGGTATCAGTCCAATCGTTACGAGTGGAATGATTATGCAACTTCTTGCCGGTGCAAATTTGATCGAAGTGGATTTTAGCTTGAAGGAAGACCGCGCTCTCTTTGGCGCTGCCCAAAAACGTCAGTCTTCTGTTTTCCTTCGAAAAAGTTCTGCCCTCATAATATTTTATCACTGCAGTTTTTGCGCTCGTCATATCGCTTGGTCAGGCGACAGTTTATGTCCTGACTGGTTTATATGGACAACCGAAAGATTTGGGTGCTGGTGTCTGTCTCTTACTGGTCATCCAGTTAGTGGTCGCCGCTCTCATCGTCATCCTCCTCGACGAATTGTTGCAAAAGGGTTACGGCCTCGGGTCTGGAATCTCCCTCTTCATTGCTACAAACGTTTGCGAGTCAATCATCTGGAAGGCCTTCTCTCCTACTACAGTCAACACCGGTCGTGGTCCTGAGTTCGAGGGCGCTATCGTCGCGCTCTTCCACCTTCTCTTCACTTGGAACGATAAAGGACGCGCCCTTCGTGAAGCGTTCTGGCGTGATCGCCTACCGAACGTCATGAACCTGCTCGCAACTGCTGTCGTTTTTGCAGCTGTCATCTACCTACAAGGCTTCCGTATCGAGATACCCGTGAAGAGCAACCGTTTCCGTGGTCAAAGAGGCGCTTACCCTGTCAAGCTCTTTTACACCTCAAACATGCCGATCATGCTTCAATCCGCCCTTACATCGAACGTATTCATTATTTCCCAGATGCTTGCAACCCGCTTCCCATCAAACTTCCTTGTTAAACTGCTTGGAGTCTGGGAGGTGCGTATTTGATAAATATGCTTTATTTATAGAGTTGAAGTTTGCATTTACCAGCCTTTGGAGGACTCGCCGCAGCTCCGTGCTGTTAGTGGTATTGCTTATTACATATCGCCACCTCATACCATCAAGGAGGCTCTCCTCGACCCTATCCACACATTGCTTTATATTGCATTCGTGGTGACTGCTTGCGCACTCTTCTCCAAGACTTGGATCGAGGTCTCCGGAAGTGGTCCCAGGGAAGTTGCCAAGCAGCTCAAGGATCAACAGATGGTGCGTACCGCATGCCGTCCTTTGCTGGTTAACGATGATTCTTAACGACTTGATAGGTTATGGCTGGTCACCGTGAAGGTTCCATGTATAAGGAACTCAAGCGTGTTATCCCGACTGCTGCTGCTTTTGGTGGTGCTATCCTTGGCTTGCTTTCTGTCGCAGCGGATCTTATGGGTGCCATTGGTAGTGGAACCGGGATTCTCATGGCCGTAACGATTATCTACAGCTGTGCGTCCTTTCCTTCGGGTTCTTCGTTGCTGCCTTCTGACCTAACACACGCGTTACAGATTGGGAGATAGGTATGCGGGAATCAGTCGGACCCGAGGTGGCCGGTGTACTCGGAGACCTTATTTAAAAGCATGCTTACCTATTCACGCTTCGACTGCAAGTCGGAGGGAATAACAACGGTTCCACACGACGCTTGTATGGATATCCCTGCGCAGGGGGGTCAGAGTAATACCTCATGATGATGGAGGCTGGTACAGTGTAGAGACGCCACTATTGGAAAGAAAGACTCGATTAATTTATGACGGTTTCGCCCTTCCTGCGCCTGGCTTGATTAGCATGACTCCTCTTCTTGGATCGCTCTGATGCATGTTTCGAAAGTGGCCGTGTTTTTTGCAATATTGTGGGTTTGCCGGATCGTGCTCGAGACTCCCATAACCGGCTGTCGGACTCGAGGCCGCGTACAATAAGCTTTTAGTTGGCCTGGCGATTTCCACCCCAACGGAATCACATTGATGCCAGTCTCCCAAACTGGTAACCAAGTTTGGCGTCCTATGCAAAAAAAAATGGAAGAATGAATTTGTAAGTATACATATGTACACAATTTCCGGCCGAGTCCAACTCGATGGGTGAACGAAGTCTATAAAACACGGCAGAGATCCAGCACTTCATTAACGTAGTCAGCCATAATCTTATGCGTCACTCTGGAGGGATGGCTTTTGGGTAGTCATTAAGCCTAGTCGGACGACTGAATAAAGAGATCGTGTGCTCACCCATAAAACCAATAAAAATAATGATCGGGATCCGGACACGAGGCTGCAGTCGTACTCCCTGGATTACAAGCATCCGCACTGACGTACCCAAAAGCCTTATAGCCCGGATTACTACCAAGCACGCCATCCCAAATTGTCGCAAAGTTGGCAAAGGCCACGTTAAGACGCAAAAATGATTGGGTATGGAGTTTGACGAGCCCATCGAAGACAGACTGAACCCATGCTTCACCCCATGTATTGTGTATTCCACGGCCATAGACGTCCGTTATGAGAAAATCCCGTGCATTTGTTGGTGGCTCGGATAGCAAGGCTATTTGGCCAAGGAGATCTTCGGCTGCTTGAGGGAGATGGTTGCCATCGACTGCATCGTGCCTCAGTCAGCTGTCTATGATACAAGCAGGGTTTTTGCACCAAAAGAATCTTCCCAGTCGCTGTTGGGACAATCAGCGACAATTTAGATTAAGTGCATGAGGCTGGCTGACTTAATTCCGAAAAATACGGTAAAAAGCGTTGTTTCTGGGTCAAGGTGATGTGACTGGTTGAGAAAAACCGTCGCTGCGTCCAAGTCAGTACGTCGGAAAGTTGACACGAAAGAGGGCTCAAGTACTTTGCATGATAAAGTCCCTCGGAAAAGGATTATCTGGCCACAAGGTAATGTTTGTCACAGCACTTGACCACTATACGATTCAACCCGCCGGATAGTATACGTTCTTCTCATTATAACTCACAGCGTAATCCAAAAGGGTAGCTCCAGCTTCCTCGGCAAGGTGTTCTACCCAAACCTTGCCATTCGTGGAACGGCCGCCAGCAAAAGGATCCGGTGGGATAACCACTGGTGGCGCTAGAGGTCCGCCATCGCGCCTGCCGCCGTCCGTATAGGAGTCCTGTCATCCAGTACGAACGAGAAGACATTGTTGCTGAAAATGTTGATCTCGAAAAGATGTTAACTTACCCCAAAAGATACGATTGTCTTGTACCTCCTCATGTCAAGACCTGCGTTCACGTCTGAGAAGTTTCCAGTCAGCGACCCGCAGCGAGGGTGGACAGCGAGGTGCACTGAAGTGTCATTGGTACCTTCAGAGAAGATGCAACTGTTAGTACAGATGTGAATCACGATTCACAACGGAAGTAGTAGTAATTGCGATTGGGTTAGTAGAGCGACTTCGAGTCGTCCAGTTCAGAGCAATACAGTTCTATACGATAACTGGAGCACTCACCAGGATAAAAACGAGGTCGGAGGATATGACGGAAAGCTTCAAAAAGTGTGCTCTGAAAACCATAGAACGTCAGAGCTGGGTAAAGCAAGGTGACGGGTACGATCATTCGTGTGCTCCACAGTGGCAAAATACACTGCAGGACGTCTAGTAGTAGCACAGCAGGGACAACGAGAATTCTTCTTATATCGTGTCCCGTGAACGCTGCGTGGGAGGGAGATTGGACCAAAAGAGTGTTTCTTAGAGAATGGTCTGCAGATCCCACTGCTACCAGTGGGCTTTATGCTTCCGGTGAGTTACCTGACTGAGGGGGATGTGGTCCTGCAACCCGGAGGCTGGACGGATCATCATCCGGCCCGTTTCACGTGCCGTGCTGCCGCCATCAAACACTACTCACTAACTTTCATCAACTGGTCTGATGACCACCTCAGCCCGAAACTTTCATTCGAAACAGAAGCACCCATGTCCTTGCTGGCATAAAATCACTCACTCAAAAGTCTTTGCTTTTCCCTTATGTTCGAATACAGAAAACCGGCTTTGCATCCTCCAGGCATGGACCCGCGACAGTTCCCTGATCGAACAGTATGAATCAGAACTCCATCGAATCGAATGGTTCAATCATTTTCTACCGGCCCATGCGGTTCCCACCTGAATTGGCTATTCGTTACTTCAGAGCCAAAGAATGCAACTGGATAGCAATATCCAGTGTTCTCTGTTATCGATATGCACCCAGTCCACTCCCCGCCTCGAGGATCTTCACTCCTTTACTTGACGCAAGAGACACGAGAGAAGACCAGACGAGCATTTCTTTTATCGGAAGGACAGAGGCCGGGTTGTATGATGGAAATGGAGTCAGCACCACTGGACAACTTCCAGTTCATTTAGAGCCGCGTGCGTCTACTGCTTTATCACACTGATTCCTTTTTCCCTACTTAGGTTATCGCACAATATCCAGCATCACTTCTCCCGAAACCTAATTCCAATCTCGGCGAGACTTCCAGCACCACTCTCTACCAAAAACCACCTGCGGACCTCCATCGTTTTCAATACCAGTAACTACGAGACGATACAACGCCATCGGGAGCATATCCACCCTTATGGCAGGCCTGTGTTGATGCCGAGTGCATATCCAGAACCATTCAGGCCCATAACCACCCCCCGCTTCGATACCGATGACCTTTAAGTATGGCATGATGGTGGACAGATACATAGCAACATCGCGACTTTCCGACACAGGGGATGTGTAAACTCCCATATACCTCACTGCGGTGTTCCGCACGAGTGCGCTATTGCTGAGTGGAGCGGGAACACGGTTTGCATCAAACATCAAGGTAAAGTGCTTGAGTTTGGGGCAATGATATAGAAGGGCAGTGACCCCTCGTAACGTGAGGTGAACTGGAGCGCGCAGTATGCCATCTTGGAATAGGTGGAATACCTCCAAGTGTGGCCAAGCCTTTACCATATCCTCAAAGTCGTTGTCTGCGAGCGTCAGGCAGAGAGATGTCCGCAATGCAATGACGCTGAGCTGACGGAAAGCTTGGTAGGTTTCCAACATAGGTCGCGGCCAAGCAGCGGGAATTTCATCGCCACGGAAAAAGCTGGAGAATATCCAAAGGAATTCTAGGTGCTTGCACTGCGATGAAATCAGAGATGACATCTCGAATAGTGTTTGCACAGAATCGTCGTCATCGATCGGTAATGAGCAGTCGATATATATGTGAGTGACTTTGTCAAAAGAAGCCCAGCGGAACAACTCCGTGCACGACGCGAGGGATTCGGCCTGGATATCCAGAGTATGAAGTTGCGGGAACATGTTACCGCAGCGATGCTGAGGGCCACGACCAAGCCTATAAGGAAGAAACACCCACAGCCGCCGCAGCCCCTTTGCCTGAGCTAGACTACTCAACAGTTCCCATGAGGTCGCACAACACCTTGACAACCTCCAGATGGCAAAGCCCGGAGACCACTCTGGAAAATAGAAACATGGCTTCATCAGGAATTGAATCCCCAAAGCAGTTGAGGCTTGGCCCTCCTATGCTCAATGTGTGGAAGGTTTGGGCAAAGCGCGGGTATGGAAGAGATGTCGAGATGGGCGTAGAATGAGCTAGGAATTTCGAATCGAAGGGCAGACAAGCATGGCCTCAGGAGAAGATGGAATAAACGAATGACAGCCTGCAAGGTTTCTGCATGGGTATCCTCGATACCCTTCGCATCAAGATAGCCGTCCGCTTCAAATGATAATGCACGAAGGTTTGGGAAAAGAAAACTTTGGTCCGGTGGGGAGGTAAGGAGGCGAAACCATTGAGGAACGTCGTTATCTATGTCGTCGTGCAACGGTACATTTTTTTTGAGGAAGAAGTGCAATCTGCGAACACGGCTTGAGAGCTTCCGGATGATGCTCCAGTCGCCGTCACTGAGTGGACGAGACAGTGCAAAGTACTTCGGTGGTATCGTTGGTGATTTTGCCTATGCCAAACAACAGTAGGCTCTTACAGATTCTGCCCTCTTCTCTACAAGGCTTGCAGAAGATAGATGTTGCAAGATAGGTTCCATAGCAGTCAGGGTCTCCCAGATCAGATCCATGGCTGGTTCATTGAAGGTGCGGCAAGTTCTGGCCAATGCACACAACGTCGAGCGACCTTCGACGCATCGAAATACGAGTCGCAGAATCTCATCCACACGGAGGCACGGATGCATGATAGTGGCGGTGAACAGCTGAAAGTTTCACAGGGAAGCTGATCACATTTGGTCCATCCTATACTAGGACCCCGGCTCAGGGGTTATATATTAGGTCTTATATTTGTCATTCGATGGCGGAAGGAAAGGTTGAAAAGCTTGATCAAGGATTACTTACTACGTCACTACTTCCGAACAAAGACTACATACAATGTACTACATTACGGGACACATTCTGAAGGCCAGACGATGAAACACGAAGCCTAAATAGTATACAGGTCAGCGGCATATTCAGTTTCGTTCATCCCTTCTCTCTTTGCACGAACAATCTTAGAAACATTAGCACGATGGTATACATAGGTCGCAGCAACGGCCGCAATCAAACCCATGCACATGAAGCCAATTTCGAGGGCGACTGTGTATTGACCGAATTCTCTTTAATGTACATTCGTACTCGAGGGCACGGAAGACGACTCACAACCAAGTATAAAACGTGGCTCGTCTTGTATTCGGAAGATATAGCTTGCAATAATTCCTCCAAAGTTCCCCATTCCGGCTTGCAGTGCCATTCCAACTGCTCGTTTGTACCTTCCATGGAGGTTATTCGCAAGCCTGTTGTGTTAGTGCGGACCTCTGCGTCACTCGTCTAAATTCGAAACAAGGAAAAGCACTTGCCATCCAACAACGCAAGGGACTCCTGTGTACATTCCAACAACAGCAAGGTACGTGCCGAAATACTTGACACCTGTAGAGGCATTCGTGATTTGGATAATGTACCCAACCATGCCGACGAATTCCGCAACAATTATGAATGGAGAACGTAGTTTCATAGTGTCTGAGAAGTGTGCTGCGCTGATCATGGAGATTGCTTATGAAAGAGTCAGTACTACGACTATGAAAATCGGGTGGAAACTTAAACTTACTCGCTAACACGAAAATAGGGACCGTAAGCAACTGACTGATGGGCACGCTATACCCAAAGCTTTCGGGGTGTTGGTAAGTGCCATTGCAAGGCCATAACAGCAGGCGTACCCATTCAATATCGTGCTAAACGCCTTTTCAGTAATTGGTACAGTCACTGGAGGGAATAACATACGGCAAGAAGAACGTGATACCGTATGCTGGTGATTGGTTGGAGTTGGAGTTATCCTGACAGGCTTGGTAATCCTTTCACTCACCCGGTGCCATAAACGACATTAGCATCAAGCCCGTCAGCCAGACCTTTAGGCAGGAATACGTTACACGGTTATCGGGGATGTTTCATAACATAGCCTACCTGCCAGTCTAAGAAAGCAGACAAGACACGTTCAGTGACAGTACCCTCTTCGTCGTCCACAATGCCGATAGCTGAGGCCATTCTCATGAGAAGCAAGCCGGTAATACGAGGAAACGATATACATCTCTGTTGTTCCACGAACTGTCTTTCCTCAACACTGAGGAATTTAGCTGTACCCGGGTAATCAGCCAACACTGTAATCGTGATTAGTGGCCCGCATCATAAATATCAGTCGAACAACAAACCCAATACAGCAACGAAGCTTATGACTATGGTCACCAAGCCCTCGATTATCTGATGTCAGCAGTCTTAGTCACGACTCACTTGGAACAATAATAAATGCATACAAAAATCCAGGACCATCCTTCGAGGTGACCGACGTTGTTCATGAAGGCGATGCCATATGCAAACAGACCAGAAAATGCCCCTATTTAAGGTCGATAAGAGAAGTCCTGCTAGCAGCGAAGGCGTCCATACCCGCCGCCCCTGCTGCGCCAGTAAAGAGCGCTATGCGGTACATCAACTTGTACTTCGGATACCACATAGTCAGACTGGCAACAGAGACTGTGAAGATGTTGCATAGCCCATGAAGAAGAGACATACAAAAATGCGACACCCGGGAAGAAACCAGCTTCTGCTACTCCAAGGAGGAAGCGGATCGCAACTAACTGCGGATATCTGTATTTTTTTCAGAGTCAATACTGCACAGAAATCAATCTAGCCTACGATTTTACGAAGCCCATGGACATCCTTTCGTTGGTGATAAGCAATGTGATGAACAGAAACCATCCACACTCACATAAGAACTGCCCCATATAAACTTAACACCGTCGGTAAGACAAGAGTTGAGATAAATTTCAAATGACACTTGCCATTATGCCGGTTAACCACCTTCAGAGTCGGACATCAAGTTAAAATTGTCATAAAAATATTTCTACTTGCCTTGACGGTCGGACAAACTGAAGCATTATACTAGAAGGTGCAAAACAATGCATCTTAAGCAGGTGAAACCAATCAAACTAGCACCTACTTTGCAGGAAACTCGAACAAGCCGTAAGACTGCAAAGTGGGTGGATGAACTTCTACGCAAACGGATGGAGACGACTCACTATGAAGAATACGCTCTATAATCGGATTTAATCAAACAAACGTCTCGGGTGCCTAGCGTTATTTGACTCACCAATGCGACATTGTACCGACTTCCAGTGAGGTGAAGCTGGGTCATCAGTCCCTCGAGTTTTGCGTTACCTATAAATATTAAGCAAACATCCCGACTCGGAGACACACTGCGACTAACCAATATTTCCTGTTTCCGTCAAGCTTCTCATTAAAACGACCGGATTACCACTAGGCAAACTCACCGCGATCCATGAACGAAAACAAATACATCAAGCTGATTATTGGCATGAGGTGAAGGTCGATCTTTCGCCATAGCTTACGCTCTTGCTCAGGATCCAAGCTTACTTGGACTGACTGTCGAACAGTTGGGACATCAGGTGATGAAATAAGGCCGAACGGTATGCCAGTTTTCTCCGGGATGGAGGCTTTGTCAGAGTGTAGAGGCATTGTCGACAACCAGCCCTTGAGGAAGGACACACTTTCAATAGTGAAGTGACCATGGGCTTAACTTATACCGCACTAGTATAGGTGGACCACCTATTGGACCACGTCATGCGGGGGAAAGCTTTGCCGCTCACAGGTCATCGAGGTATCACGGCACCAATGGGAAAAGAAAGAAGCGTGTATACGAGGCATCAGAAAGACCCCGAGCTTTCGAATTTGACGAGTGAGTTTGATGGGCCTCACACGGTGGTCCCCGTGTCTCTGTTATCTCGCCAGGCGCTTCTAATTACGCCGCGCCCTGTAATCGAAGTGGACCAAGTACTATGTTACAATGTACACGCTCCGCAGAAGGAGCGGCACCAAGAGACTTTCGGGACACGAGTTGGTAGGTGGTTAGGCTGCAAGTGGCCTTGCAATGACTCGGGTGCGATCTGAGGCTCATCAGTAAGCCATGCAAGAATGTAAGGCCACTGACCCTGAACATGGAGTGAGCTGTGCCAGCTCGTTGTCCAGATAAGAGGGGAAAAAAGACAGGTTTCGACGTTGCCTGCTCGTATTTGGCCATCCACCGCACATTTGGTTTGGCAAGTAATGGCATCACCGCGGAGGTCGTCGCAGCTGCTCCGAGGGATTATTATCACGAGTCACTTACAAAAATAAGTACTTTGTCGATGCCCAGTGCCAGGCTGGCAGTCACCAACTCACCGTAGTAGTATCCACGGATAATGATAATTTTATATATGCCAATTCCTTCTGCCCAGGAGCACGTGTACGTCCTGGACAATTACAACTTAAGCACGTCGAGAACTGCTCCACCCGCACCCGCTTCACGAACGTCGCTCCGAGGATGAAGCTGGATTGATATCGATCAGAAGAGTCGGATCACAAGTACCTGTCCCAGATCATAAGAAGGTACTATCATAGCATGTTATTTCGATGAAGGTAGCTACGTATTGGGGAAAGTGTATCGGAGGGCATATTCACTTCCTGAAACATGAAACCTAAATAGCGTATATATCAACCGCATATTTAGCTTCGTTTATCCCATCCCTTTTTGCACGAGCAATCCTGGCCGTATTGGCACGATGATAGGCATACGCCGAGAAAGCAGTCACGATCATTCCCATGCACAAGAACCCGATCTCAATGGCGACTGCATATTGCCCGAAGGATTCAGAGTACGATCATACTCGGCAGGGGAAAGACGGCTCACACCCAAGTACATATCGTGGCTCGTCTTGTGTTCGGAAGATATAGCTTGCAATAATTCCTCCTAGATTCCCCATTCCGACTTGCAGTGCCGTGCCAGCTCCTCGCTTATACTTGCCATGGAGGTTATTCGCAAGCCTGTGTGTTATCGCGAAACCTCTCCGTCACTCATCCATATTCGAGACAACGAGAAACACTTACCATCCAACAACGCAAGGGATTCCTGTGTAGATTCCGATAACAACAAGATACGTGCCGAAATACTTGACACCCGTGGAAGCATCCGTGATTTGAATAATATACCCAACTAGGCCGACGATTTCAGAGGCAATTATGAATGGAAAACGTATCTTCATGGTGTCGGAGAAGTGTGCAGCAGTGATCATAAAGAGTGCTCATGACAGTGTCAGTACTACGGCCACGAAACCGGGCGAAAGCTCAGCCTTACTTGCTGCCACGTAAACGGGGACCGTCAGCAACTGACTAATGGCAGTATTGTAACCAAAGCTTTTGGAATGTCAGTAGATGCGGTCGCAAGACTACAACGACGGGCATACTTGTTTAGAATCGTGCTAGACGATCTTTTAATAATGGGTATATCGTTTGATTGGAGTGACGTACGGCAAGAAGAATGTAATTCCATATACTGGTGAGCAGTTTAAGTTATCTTACCCACCTTCGCAATCATCACACTCACTTGGTACGTCAAAAGACATCAACACAAAGCCCATCGCCCAGACCTATGACGGTGTCACATAACTTATTGAGACGATGGCGAAGATGACGATGCATTAGATACCCTACCTGCCAGTCCGTGAAAGCAGACAAGATATGTTGTGTAACGGTACCCTTTCCCTCCTCTTCAATATCGAGCGCTGGTATACTTTCATGAGAAACAAACTGCTGATATGACAATGTAACATACTTCTTTGTTGTTCCACGAACTGCCTTTCCTCGGGACTGAGGAATCTAGCCGTGTCGGGGTAGTCAGCCAGTACTGCATCGTGATTAGTAACCCCTGCCACACACATCTCTAGAACAACGAACCAAGTGCTCCAACGAAGCATATGACTATAGTTGCCAAACCCTGGATTATCTATGCCAGGAGCATTAGTCAAGGGTTTCTTAGAACAGAAACAAGTGTATACAAAAATCCAGGACCATCCTTCGAGGTGACCTGATGTTGTTCATGAAACCAATAGCGTATGCAAGTAGACCAGAAAATGCCCCTATTCAAGGTCGATGAGAGACACCCTATCAGCAACAGGGTGTCCATACCCGCTGCTGCTGCTGCACCAGTAAAGAGGGCTAAACGATAAGTCAATTTGTAATCTTGGATACCACATGGACAAACTGGCAGCAGAAATGTGAGAACTAATCATAGCCCATGCAGAGATATACCAACTAAAATGTGACGCCTGGATAGAAGCCAGCTTCTGCTACTCCCAGGAGAAAGCGCATTGCAACCAATTGCGGATACCTGTAGTTTTTAAGTACGAATATGGCTAAGAAATCAGTCTAGCCTACGATTTTACGAGGCCCATGAATGTCCTTGGTCCACGTTGGTCAGCAATACAACGGGTGGAACTCGTGTTCGCTCACATAATAACGCCCCATGCGAGCTTAATCTTTTGGTAAGATAGGAGTGGATCATGGTTTCAAACTTCACTCACCATCATGCCCGGTAGCCACCTTTGGGGTCATATAAAATCAGCGGAGAACATCGTGAAAATGTTTCTACTTACCTGGATGGCCGGACGAATTGAAGCATTACACTAGACAGCGCAAAAACACATGTCTCCAGTAGAGTCAACTAAAAACCTACTTTGCAGGAAATTCAAACAAGCTGTAAGACTGTGAACACAATTGAGTTGAATTTCGAAATGCACGGTCGGAGACAGCTTACTATGAAGAACACGGACTACATTCAATTTTGTCAGAAAAACATGCCGGGTACTTGCCATTATTCCACTCACCAAAGCGACATTGTACCGACTTCCAGTGAGATGAAGCTGGGTCGTCAAACCCTCGAGTTTTGCGTTACCTATATGTGTTAAGCGAATCTTCCGATAGAGACGCAATGCGACTCACCAATATTCCCTGTTTCCGTCACTCTTCTGCACAAGATGTTCAATCGCCAGAACTAGAACACTCACCGCGATCCATAAACGAAAACAAATACATGAGAGAAATCATTGGCACGAGGCGAAAGTCGATCTTCCACCACAGTCTCCGCTCCCGCTCAGGACCCAAGGTCATTTGGGCTGGCCCTTGAGCATCCGACACACCGAACGTTCTGCTATTCTTGTCTGGCAAGGTATCTGAGAGCGAAGAGGACATCGTCGACAATGGGGCCCTGGGAAAGACGAGTTTACGGGTGAGGAAACCACAAGTATAAGTATCGCGCTAGTTTCACTTCTTGGAAGTAGTCACGCCAAGTGGGGGAAACCCTCTCCACAGGGCGCCGTGGTATCCAGGAACAAAAGAAGCACACATAGGGCGGCATCTGGGAAATCTCCGTTTGCATCGCATCCAACTTGAGATTGGGCGGATATGGCTTAAATTACGCAGCCGCACTCGGGCTTTGATGAATGAAATCTGATGAGCACCACACGACACCTTCCGTATGTATCTTTTGGTTTCTTGAGGACAGAAAATGCCTTCGGCGTGCGAGTCTAAAACCCTTTTACAGTAAAAGGAAGCGAGATAAAGTGATGAGGGCAGAAGCCTCCATGATGGGGCTTCTCGGGAAACGCATTGTCACGTAATTGAACTGGAGATGCTCACGCGTAGCTTCGGCCAAAGTCTGAGACTTAGTGGCGAACAAGAGACTTTGTACATTCGCGCCACTATGGAACCCGTAGGATTTGATCGCGGTCCTGCTCCAGTCGATCGAATACTTGCTCTGAGAAATTAGTACATACACACGAAAGAACACATGGGTGGCAGAAACTTCCCGATGCCCCGTCCTTTCAATATCGACGATAGCTTCTATCTATTGTCTAACATCAGCCGGCAACTGGACTGTCGTGAACGATGTCACCCTGGGCAAATGTTGATCTCCTCGTGTCAATTCAGCAAAGCGATCCAGGGAACGATTGGACTTGGCAATCGTGAATCAGTCTCGCTGCCGACGATGGTGTACACAGATTCCTGCTGTGACAGACCCTGGTGGTCATCCAACGGGTGCCGAATCGTGCAATACACTTTACATAGATCCCGGCGCTAAGGGAGACTATCACGCAGGTCGTTCCCGGATGCTTCAATATGGAGCAACCTGGAATCAGATCAAGAGAAACCCCGGTCGTCCTGATATGATTTCTGCTGAAGCATAGCAGGAGTTCGTACATCAGCGTAGGAGATCAGTGAGCAGATATCCGCCAGCGCTGGCGAGCCAAAGACGCCTAAAACATGTACATAACAGAAGGTGGGTGGATCTTGCGATCTGGTCCACTAAAGCTGAAGGGGAAAGGATTATCTCGGTTTGCGTGCAAGCACAGTATCATCACCTCAACGTTCATCCGGACCGCAATCCCCGAGGCGGGTCTACCGCCTTCGGTAATCACGATGTACAAGTATCGGCTGAGGACTGAGGGTTGTGTTGTCGGGGGCAGCGTCTGCAAATCAAGGAGGTATTACTCCTTCGCCTGCAGGTCAGCATCAGGTCCAAGGCAGCTCACAACGCTTATAAGCGCGCAATGAGGTACTATCTGCAAACCTTGATAGAGTGGTAAGCTAGACTTAATCGGAGAGTGCTTTCATCCATGCATGGGTATATGGCGTTGAGTCCGTCTGTTCGTCCGTTCTTTCTCCTCCGCCATTCTTCTCCACCTGTAACGCCCGCATTGGCTCCGCAAGCGAGAACGCGTGCGGGCGTTGTCGCTGTCGACTCACTTAGAATGTAAGACAAGGGCTGTAATTAGTATGTACATGGCGTACTATTACGAATTGCTTCCGCCTTCCGAAAGCAGTGGCTATAAAACTGACTACTTAGGAGACCCTCACTTCGCTTCATCAACCATGTCCGATCAACCATCAGTCCCCACACATCCCGTCGCTCCCAGAGTCAAGAATGGTTCCAAGACACCCCACGTCGGGCCAGATATCGATGCTTACAAGGCCCTTCACGCTGAAACATTGGGCCACGAATCAGATAAGTGGTGGGGAACGGTGCGAATCTTCAACGCTTATGATCGCATTCAAATCATTGATTGTTTGACCTTTCCCGAATAGATGGCAAGAACTTTATTGCACTGGGATCGTCCGTTCCACACCGTAAGATCAGGTGGATTCGAAACTGGAGACATCGTATGGTTCCCTGAGGGCGGCTTGAATGTGTCCTACAACTGCGTTGACCGCTGGGCGTTCAAGCACCCTAACAAAGTGGGCATCTTTGATATCAATCTGAAGGGCCGGTGGGCACGTCTCACGCTCCTCTTCCGCAGACGGCTGTCATATACGAAGCTGATGAACCAGAAGATGGGTGTCTCGTTACATACGCAGAACTGCTTCGCGAGGTCTGTTCTATCGCAAATGTGCTCAAGAAGCTCGGCGTCAAAAAGGGTGATACCGTTTCCATCTATCTGCCCATGACATGGCAATCCGTTGCCGCCCTTCTCGCGTGTGCACGTATCGGTGCGGTGCATTCCGTCGTGTTTGCAGGTTTCAGCTCGGAATCTCTCCGCGACCGAGTTCTCGATTGCAAATCTCGCGTCGTTCTGACAAGTGATGAAGGTCGTAGAGGCGGCAAGTCGATCGCCACCAAAGCGATCGTAGATGCCGCACTCAAGGAATGTCCCAACGTAGAACACGTTATCGTTCTCAGGCGTACCGGTAATCAAGTCCCGTGGACAGAGGGGCGGGACAAATGGTGGGACGAAGAAACAGCTAAGGTGCCCAGCTACTGCCCCCCTGAGATCATGTCGGCCGAGGATCCTCTTTTCATTCTCTACGTGAGTGACTACCTTTCAAGTTTCCTGTTGGATGGCCAACACGCCTTTTAAAGACATCTGGTTCTACTGGGAAACCAAAGGGTGTCGTCCATACCACCGGAGGATACCTGCTTGGTGCAGCGATGACAGTCAAATATGTCTTTGATGTCCACCCAGATGACAAGTTTGCGTGTATGGCTGACATCGGTTGGATCACCGGTCACACTTACATCGTATACGGCCCACTTGCACTTGGAGTGTCCACCACTGTGTTCGAATCAACTCCCGTATACCCAACTCCTTCTCGATACTGGCAAACCGTACAAAAGCACCAAATTACCCAATTCTACTCGGCACCCACCGCTATCCGCCTGTTGCGCAGACTTGGCGCTCATCATGTTGAAGGTCACGACCTTAGCTCTCTCCGCGTGCTGGGCAGTGTCGGAGAACCGATCAACCCTGAGGCTTGGCATTGGTATAATGAACACGTTGGAAAGAAGGAATGCGCAGTTGTAGACACGTTCTGGTAAGAACTCCTTTTGGATCATCATCATCATCCTGGTGATAGGTGCTGATCATTTCTAAGGCAAACCGAAACTGGTTCTATTGTTGTGACACCGTTCCCAGGTGCTATCGAGACCAAACCCGGATCAGCAACTGTCCCCTTCTTCGGTATCGAGCCCGCTATTCTGGACCCTACTACTGGAAAGGTGCGTGGCATTTCATCCTCCGACCGCTTCATATCAAATCGCTAACTGCGAGCTAGGAACTGGAAGGAAACAATGTCGAAGGTGTCCTTGTGATCAAACGACCCTGGCCCTCGATTGCTCGCACAGTATACAATGATAATAATCGGTATCTGGAAACGTACATGAAGGTGCGTCTATTGTCTGATTGGCTCCCCGACTTTGCCCATATCGGTATCTCAGCCCTACCCTGGCTACTTTTACACTGGTGATGGTGCCGCCCGTGACGAACATGGTTATATATGGATCAAGGGTCGTGTTGATGGTGTGTCATGCGCGTCTTTGGTGACGTGAACACAACTAAATATGCCCATACAGATGTGATCAATGTGTCTGGACATCGTTTGTCGACTGCAGAAATTGAGTCGGCCTTGATCTTGCACAAGGGTGTCGCTGAGGCTGCGGGTAAGAGGTCTTCTCGCAGGTTGTTGGGTCTGCTGCAGTATTGTTAACGATTTGCACAGTGATCGGCACCGCCGACGAACTGACAGGGCAAGCCGTGTTTGCTTTCGTCACCTTGAAACCGTGAGCAGTCATAAGCTTTACCAGTTTCAGGTGATAAAACCTCAATCCTGTTGTTCTAATCATACCAGAGAGTTCGCATATAACCCCAACGACGAAGCGTCGCTCTTAAAGGAACTCGTTCTCCAAGTCCGCAAAGTCATTGGTCCTTTCGCTGCACCGAAGAAAGTGATCATCGTTCCTGATCTTCCAAAAACTCGTTCCGGGAAGGTAAGACGAACTTCCAACTGTTTTCCAGTTTCGGCTGGTACTAACGCTGCATCGCGTTATCTTATCGTATTGTAATAGATCATGCGTCGTATCATGCGGAAGATTGTCGCTGGCGAAGGAGATCAGCTTGGTGATCTTAGTACTATTGCGGAGCCTGGTGTCGTCGAAGTCATTAAAAAGAAGGTAGCGGCATCATTGTGAGATGGGATGATCGCATGTAGATATGGAGTCGGATTCGTGTATGCTGTAAAATTTTGTAAGTGAACCAGTGTATGTTATCTTAACACACAGGTGTCTTTTGCAACTGTCAACCAGTTGCCAATTCGTACTTTGTGCACGGTGGCCGTAAGTTGGCATGGTGTTGTCAGGCCGTTCCTCTTACACGGTCTCAATATCGAGAAGCTAGCTGTTCCTGTCCGAATCAAGAGTACTGGGTACATGTTATTCATGGTACGGGCGCCAAACCTACGTGCGCGCTATGGCGCTTGGATTTTACTAACCGGCATGTCGAATCTCTCCTGCAAGGATAGCTTGATGAATCAGTCCAAGGTGTTCGTGAAGTAAGTTAGACTGGTCATCTTTGAATTGTCCCGGCGGACTCGTCCACTCCACATTTTCGCCCCACAATTCCTTGAATCTCTTCATTTTATCGTCTTGCTTTGTGACACTAAGATATTCGTGTACAGCTCTCCAGGCGCTGTCAAGCGCACCGACAACCCATCTACGTGATACGGTCAATTGTCAGAGCCTTTACTTAGTCCCCTGATAACACCCACCCATGACGAGTGCTCATCGCCTCTCCCGCGAAGTGCAAACGTTTGTTCGCCGCGGGGTAAGTGAGGGAGGTGTACAAATTTTGGAAGTCACCAGGACCGAAGTACGCGAATGCGCCTAGAGTCGCTGTCAGCAGGATACTGGACCGAGCCGCGTTCAATCCTACCCATTGCATGTGGATCGTGGCTCCAATCCTTGACATGCATGTCAAGGAATTGGTCCTGCAGGAAGTCGTACGTGATACGGACACCAGGTGGACCTGCATGTTCATGCGCCTCTGCGAGATTGCGAAGCACGAGCTCCTTCAGCCGATCTTTTTGTTCTGGGGAAGCAAGAGAGCTAAGGCGATCCGCATCAGACGTCCAGCAGTAGCTCGCCATGAGCACCCTGGATTTAGCATTAGAATCGACGCCATAAGACGGGTAGACGATGGTGCGAATGGGGAGATCCGTGAATGATTGCCCGCCGACAATGCCTAGCTTGGTTGTCCACCACGGCTCCCTGAAGAGTATAGCAATCTTGACGGAAGGACCGTACTGGAGCTGACGCAGAGCGTTCTTCTGCATGGTATTCATCTCTGCGCCCCCCATGTCTATCGTGCGAAGTACGGGAAGAGGGAGGGTAGATATGACATGCGAGTAGACACGCGATTCGCTGTTGACTGAGACCTTGACACCAGCCCCACGGAGGATGATAACCTTCTTTCTGCGTCTAGGGTCACTAATGATCTCGGATGCATCGGCAACAAGGTCTCCAGAGCCAGAGTAATTCTCTAGTTCCTCCGCCACGGAGGGAATCTCATGCTCTGGAAATTTGGAGGGGAGAATGATAATTAAGTCACTGAGACGTATAGCCGTGACTCTCTTGCTGAAATGGATGCGGTCCCTCTTTTTTTCGTTGATAACCTTTGCCATCACCTTCGGCAGGACCTCCGATCCACCACTGGGTGAATAATTCAGCTGGGAGTCAAAACCGCATACTGCACTCACTCAAAGCACTTCCAATCAACGTCACCAAAGTCTGTTCCACCAACCTTGGCGAAAGCCAACGACGAAAATACCGACTCCGTCAACGCGTGGCTATACCCCCCGCTACTGCTACCAAGAAGCCCACACCAGTTGATGACGTCGTTGGGAAGATGTTGTGGAGGAAGTTCAAGGTTAGCACTGGGGAGGTACTTAGACGCCATATATGCGCGGATAGAATATGAGTCATTCTCCTTCATCACCTTCCAGCCTTTCTTCACGCCATGCTTGAGGTCTTCTATGAGCATCCTGACAAACGGTTTAGTGACATCGCTGCTGATAGCATCCGCTCCCGCTTTAATATAATCAGCATCCACACCCATCTCTTCACCACGGAAAGGTCCCTTGGGTTCTTTTGAAACTGGTTGGTAGACACCATTGAAGTAGTAGAAGCCCGGTTTCAAGTTGGGACCTTCGCGAGCCTTGTAATAGTAGGGTATAAGCCTGTCCGAGAGCCGATCTAAACCTTGATTCAGCGGCGGATAGATGATCAACTCGGCCAGGCTCTTCATGATCCCATTCTTGTACCGTCCCTGTGCATCCTTCTTCGGAAGGGGGAAACGCATAGCTCCAGCATCCTAAAAGGTGAAGGAAGGTGAGTATCGAACCCCATCGAGCACACTGAGAGGATGAAAAGCGCACGTAGTAGTCATACATATTTCCTCTGGGGAATTTATAAGTGGAAAGACGGCCACCAATGCGGTCTGAAGCTTCTAGGATCTCGTACTCGACATCCAGGGAGTCCAGTATCAACGCAGTATAAAGGCCACCGACACCGGCGCCCAAGATTCCGACCTTTTTCTCAGGGAAAAATCGCAGTGATTCATCGGAAATGTCAAAGAAATCGGTTTTGTCGGTGTCAAGCTGAGGGAGCTTGGCAGTGAGGGAGGCATGATAATCTTCAATAATGTT
This sequence comes from Pisolithus orientalis, assembly GCF_024613125.1. NCBI lineage: Eukaryota > Fungi > Basidiomycota > Agaricomycetes > Boletales > Pisolithaceae > Pisolithus > Pisolithus orientalis. The sequence goes on along the minus strand of NW_026260840.1, from coordinate 81,237 downwards.
TTTGCCATAGAGGGCTAGTGGGTCGCCTTCGAAAGGCATAACAAATACGAGTCAAGCTGAGCGTTAGTGAGGTGGTGAGATGGGCGTTGTAGACGGTGCACTGGAATTCGTTCCCTTCAAAGAGGGGGGCTTAAATACCCAGAACCCGGAGAGAAGTCGGTGGGTTTACCACAGCGGTGTATTCTTTCAGACTGGGACTAGAACGCCACCTTCGAGTACTACTAAACGCTCAGCAAGAGGGTCCTAATTTCTTCGGGAGATAATCGACGAAACCCTTCCCAAACAATCGGAACGTCGAGATTGTCGAGTCTACCTTCTGCGTATGGCTTATCGGAAGCACGACCAGAGAATTATGCATCCGCTCACAGGTAGCTGACATGTCACACGGTTCATTGGATGCTCCAGTAGACAGGAACCGGAATCATATCTATGTGATCATTACTCAAACTGGAGAGCTCTGATGGAACGTCCTGTGCGTACCGATGAAGTAGTTTCTCGATGAAGCACGACCGGGTGACCAGAGCCCGACACCCAGGTCTCCCGAGAACAGGAATATGAAACAGGCAAAATTAGGGCGCCAACCAGGATTGCATACATCAGAGAAACGGGGAATGACAGAATCGCGGTCACGACCAGTCAGTGACGGGTTTAAACAGGTTTAAACCATTTTTTCGCTTCCTGATGTATAGCGGAAACCGGAGATTGGGCGAACGCCTAAAATAATGATTGGGCATGATGCAAGAAGACATATACACGTTTGCGCACTGTTGATTCTTTGCAATCGGATGTCTTTGAAATGAGAATATCGCATGAATAACATATCAGAGATCTCTGACGCTGCTAATTTTCTCTGGGCGAGATCAGAGGACGCAGCGGAAAAGGGCATTACGCGTGTAGTCGGTACGTAAATATCTGGACTAGCTGTTCGACATTGCTTGACAGATTCCGAGATCGGTATACTGAATCAGAGGGTTGCTGCGTGACAAACGGCATAAAAGCCAGCAATCCACTTAGCGCCCTGAATTCTGGAACGAATACTACACATCTACGGTCGAACCCACCCGGTGTACAATTTGTGACAGATCGAGTCCAACATCGGAGTCTCGTGTCATCGAGGTCACCAAAAAGAAGGTAGCGGAATCCTTGTGAGATGGGGTGATCACATGTAGATATAGAGTGCTAGGTGGTCGTAAGCTGGCATGATGTTTTCAAGTGCAGACTAAGGCGAAGGTTGTTTGGTACTAGACCTCTTACAAGTCTCAACATTGAGAAGATAGCCGGTCCTGGCCATTACTCCAACCAATGTGGGAAAGGTTTCGATCAACAATACTCGGTGCTAGGTGTTGCATGTTATGCATGGTACAGATACCAAACCTATGTGCGTTACAGCGCTTGGTTACAACAGAACAGTCCCTTAACAACCCCCTTCATTGCATTGTTACTGATCGGCGTATTGAATCTCTCCAGCAAGGATAGCCTCATGAATCAGCCCAAGGTGTTCGTCAAGTAAGTTGGACTTGTCATCGTGGAATTGTGCCGGCGGACTCGCCCACTCCACAGTTTCGCCCCACAATTCCTTGAATCTCTTCATTTTTTCGCCTTGACTTGTGACGCTAAGATATTCGTAAACAGCTCTCCAGGCGCTGTCAAGCGCACCAACAACCCATCTAAATACATAGGACCAATAGTCGGAGTTTTTCGGCTGAGTTATCTGACAACACTCACCCATGACGAGTACTTATCACTTCTCCCGCGAAGTGCAGACGTTTGTTCGCTGCGGGGTAAGTGAGGGAGGTGTACACATCTTGGAAGTCACCGGGGCCGAATTGTGCGAATGCGCCTAAATTCGCAATTAACAAGATACCGAACCGAGCTGTGGTCAATCTCATCCATTGTCTGCGCATCGTAGGTCCAGTCCTTGATATGCATGTCAAGGAATTGGTCAAACAGGAATTCGTATGTGATTGGAGGACCGTGTGCCTCTGCAAGACTGTGAAGTACGAGCTCCTTCAGCACTTCGCTCTGCTCTGCCATGGCAAGAGAGCCGAGGCGCTCCGCATCAGTGGTCCAGCAGTAGCTCGCAATGAGTACCGTGGACGGGGCACCAGAGTCAACACCGTAAGATGGGTAGACGATGGTGCGAATGGGGAGATCCGTGAATGATTGCCCGCCGACAATGTCCAGCTTGGTGGTCCACCATGGCTCTTTAAAATGTACAGCAATTTTGACAGAAGGACCGTACTGGAGCTGACGCAGAGCATTCTTCTGCCTGACGTTCATCCCGGCGTCCCTCATATCTATCGTACGAAGCACGGAAAGAGGGAGGGTAGATATGACATGTGAGTAGACGTGCGACCTGGGTTCCTCATTTACTGAGATCTCGACACCAGCCCCTGGGAGGATGATGGTTTTTTTCCGGCGCCTAGGGTCATCAATGATCTCGGATCCATCAGAAACGAAGTCTCCAGAGTCAGAGAGCATCTCTAATTCGTTCACTCCAGAAGGAAGCTTGTTCCTCGGAAAATCAATGGGGATTTCGATGATCAAATCACTTCGACGTATAGCAGTGACTCTCTTGCCTGTATGGATGCGTTTCCTCCCTTTATTGATAACTTCTGCCATCTTCTTTGGCAAAACCTCTGATCCCCTCCTATGACCCGTGTTTGGGGATAGTTAGACCGGGAGCCAAATTAACGTATTATACTCACTCAAAGCACATCCAATCGACATCACCAAAGTTACTATCATCGACCCTGGCGAATGCCAATGATTCAAAGACTTCCTCCGTCAATGCGCGGTCATACGCCTTGGTGCTGTTTTCCATAAGTTCGCACCAGTTTACGACTTTGTTGGGAAGATGTTGTGGAGGAAGTAGGAGGTGAACACTGGGAAGGTACTTGAATGACATGTAGGCGCGGACGGAATATGAGTCGTTTGCCATCATCATTTTCCAGCCCTCCTTCTTCCTCTGCTTGATATCTTCAATGAGCATCCTCGCAAATGGTTTAACGACGTCACTACTGATGGCATCCGTTCCTGCTTTGACATAGCTAGCAGCGACGCCGAGCTTCTCAGCGCGGAAGGATCCGGGTTTGTCAGAAATCCGTTCGCGGACACCATTGAAGTAGTAGAAGGCCGGCCTCAACTTGGGACCTTCGCGAGCCTTGTGGTAGTAGGGTATAAGCCTGTCCTTGAGCCGATCTAAACCTTCATTCAGCGGCGGATAGATGATCAACTCGGCCAGGCGCTTCATGATCCCATTCTTGTACCGTCCCTGTTCATCCTTTTTCGGAAGGGGGTAGCGCATAGCTCCAGCATCCTAAAAGGTGAGGGGATGTAAGTATCGAGCCCGTTGAGTGCACCTGGAAAGTGAAAGGCGTACATAGTAGTCGTACATCCGTCCTCTCGGAAATTTATTCGTGGAAATACGACCACCGACGCAGTCCGAAGCCTCTAGGATCTCATACTCGACATCCAGAGAGCGTAGTATCAATGCAGTATAAAGACCACCGACACCGGCGCCCAAGATTCCGACCTTTTTGTAAGGGAAAAAGCGAAGTATGTCATCAGAGATGTCAAAGAAACCAGGTTTGTTGGTATCAAGCTGGGGGAGCTTGGCCGTGAGCGAGGCGTGATAATCTTCAGTAATGTTTTTGCCGTAGAAGGCTAGTGGGTCGCCTTCGAAAGACATAGCAAATAAGGGTCAAGCTAAGCTCAGTGAGGTGGTGAAGTGGGCGTTGTAGATATTACACTGGGGTTCGCCTCCTTCAAAGAGGCGGTCTTATATACCCAGAACTCGCAACAAGGTCGGTGGGTTTACCATAGGGGTGCGTTCTTTCAGACTGAGACTAGAACGTCACCTTCGAGTATTGCTAAACGCCCAGCAAAAGGGTCCATTGTCATTGTGTTATTCCGTCAGGAGATAATCAACGAAACCCTTCCCAAACCATCGGAACGTCGAGATTGTCTAGTCTACCTTCTGCATATGGCTTATCGGAAGCACGACCAGAGAATTGTGCATCCGCTCACAGGTAGCTGATGTATCGCATGGTTCATTGAGCGCTCCAGTAGACAGGAACCGGAATCATATCTATGTGATCATTACTCAAACTGGAGAGCTCTGATGGAACGTCCTGTGCGTACCGATGAAGTAGTTTCTCGATGAAGCACGACCGGGTGACCAGAGCCCGACACCCAGGTCTCCCGGGAACAGGAATCAAAATTAGGCCGCAAACCAGGATTGCATATAGCGGAAACCGGAGATTGGGCAAACACCTAAAATAATGGTTGGGCATGATGCAAGAAGACGTATACACGTTTGCGCACTGTAGATTCTTTGCAAACGGGTGTCTTTGAAATGAGAATATGGCATGAATAACACATCGGAGATCCCTGACGCCGCTGAATTTGCAGGAAGCAGCGGAAAGAGGCATTACGCGTGCTGTCAGTGCAGTAAATATCTGGACAAGCTGTTGGACATTCCGTGATAGACTCCGAGATCAGGTATACTGAATCAGAGGATTGCTGCGTGACAAACGGAATGAAAGCCAGTAATCCAAATACTCACCCTGGATTCTGGAACGTTGGAACAGTGCGAGAGAGCCTCACGAGCGATGAGCTGAGCTCGAGGCGAGCTATAGGATGATGTAGCTACCTAGTGTACATGCGTGCAACCCGACTCTGACCATGCTGACTCGGCACCTAGCGGCTGTGCTCCCTGCCAGTCTCCAACGTGTATTACACATCTACGGTCGAACCCACCCGACGCTACAATTTGCGACAGATCAAGTCCGACATATACACGCCGGTGACTTATGCAGTAGGTTTAACCCGTCCACTTGTCGTGCTCGCGACGTAGTATGGTGAAGCCGCCGTATAACAAAGGCTAATCGCGTCCCCGCGCCGTGGTAGTACGTACTCGCAATCATGCCACGGATGATCTTTGACGGAGTACAGGCTGCTAACCTCCACATGGAAAGTACTTTGGGAGCATGCGTATATGGCTTCAGGCACGTATGTATGAGAGCAACTAAGCGAGATGGGGCAAGACATTAGCAACTGAGTATTTACTAACAGTGGGTCGATTCATCCGCATACTTCTGACTGCTGTTCTTGACAATGTCATCTATGAAGCTCATGGTGGTACTTATCGAGACATGGGCCCTGGCATTGTCAAGCATTCTTCTCGTGCGACGCTCACGCAAAGACCATCATGACCACCTTCAAGATTGTACGGCGTTCAACTTCTCAACAAACACACAATGCCTCGTACATGAATACCAAATCCACCTATGTAGTTCACTTCATCCTTATAAACTGTCAAATCTGAACAACTGGCAATGGTTTGTCGCTGTAAAGGGTTCAAGGTGAATCTGGGACGCATCACAATTATTGTCACAAAGGCGAAAGGGGTGCCATCGAGCCATACCTGCAGGAGGCCCGGCCCGAGGGGAGCAGTCCATGCCCTTCTATCACTGCTCTTGCTCTCGATGCTGGGTATTGTCATATCACTATCCAACCATCTCATCGTTCTCGAACACCAGAAAACTTACGTATATGCTCTGTCGGCTTCCCTGAAAATGATAACCCACTCCTCGGTACATCCATCTTCGAAGGAATAGATGAGGTCCCCTGGACCCCCTCGGACATCACCCCCATTGACCTTCATGGTGTAGGTGTTGTCCCCATCGCCTTTCCTAACGGTAAACTAGGCAACCCAAAAAGGTCAGTTAACTCTTTGTACATGGTGGAGGGATGAGAATAACTTTGGGGGCCTGAACATCTGAATTATCCGGACTAATAACGGCAATTGCGCGTGGAGGGCTTGGAAAGCACACGGAGACATCATGAAGGTACTGCGAATGTTGCACAGAAATAATGCGGTACTCCTCGCTGGAAGCGTTTCGAGTCTGGTGCATCTTAGGGAGAACAGTCGAATTCCTTGACTGAGGGAGAACCGACATCTATTCTGGGTATCTTTTTATCCTCTAGGAATTGGGCACCTGTAAGGATCCTCGGAAGCCCGTGGATCGCAATGGGCAGGTGACACCGGAATATCTCTGAAATAGAGCTGGCTTCGACTATTCTCCTGGGCCAATATTTGGATTCATCTATTAGGGCATGGCAAATTACAAAAAGGACAGAGTTGGGCGCCAGCCCGGATTGCGGAGACTGGAGATTGGGTTGGATATAATGCAGTCCTATTCCGCACATATTCATGCATTGCGGATTCCATATCGTTATGTAATTTTCCCCGCCGTCACAAGTATCTGCGGTGTAGCAGAAAAACCTGACCTATCCTTGGTATAGCATTTACTTATATGAACCTTCCGATTCAATTATGTAATATAACATCGAACGCGATCACTAATCCCCATGTCTGTGGACCATCGATCCAGGACCATGTGGAGATCAGCAGTCTGCATATCCTCGCGCCGGGGGTACCCCACTCAGTGGTTGCTTTGTTTAGATCCCTTCAACCTGACCAATCATGGATGTTGTGGCCAGTTCTTTGCTCGATAGTATGAGATTTGGCAGTCCTGTGCCCACACCAAATCTCGAGCACGACAAATGGTCGGGAATCTACCGTTGCTGGCGTCTCTAAGATATTTGGGGTGAGTTCAACCATTCGTGTCTAAGATACGTTCCAAGGCACTATGTGAATATTTGAATAGTTGCCTACCCCTCTCTGCTCAGCCCAAGACAATCATCTTTATTCAATACGTGGTCACGTATCATGTTGCAGGGAGTCGAAAAGAAAGAACTTGTCTGGGAAGATTTACGGGTAGACCATACACAAAATGGATGTGCTAGCAACCAAAATTGGTGATGTTCAGTGATCCTCAAAGTGCCATCCTCGCTCCAAAGACACCTGGTTGTAGATTGTAAAACATGCAAAACTCTGACGTGTCCTGCAGGGTTTATGTAATTATCCTCGTCGCATCTCCGGATTCCGCAATCATGCAATCCGAGTTGGTGCCCTAACTTTCTTCTTTTCATATTGTGGATTTCTGCAATTCGCTGAGCCTGGAAGGTTGCAACCAAATATCCGATACGAATGATTTGACGCTCGTTCGATCCACTTGTCATGGCGGAAACTTTCATCTCTAGATCTTCGCGATGTTCTGATGTAGAATACAGACATCTTTCAAATGAAGACGGACCAAACCCAAGCTGCATGATACATAGCCGAGGACATGCATGTGCATGCGGGTAACCCTCTAGGTATCGAATTTGGGTGAAGATGTCAAACCTGCTGGTCCTTGTATTGGCGACAAATCCTAGCGTCGTCGAGCTTGCTGTGGGTGCTGGTACCAAACATTTGTCCTCGAGTTTTTGATTCCGCGTCCAGTAGTCGATAGTCAGGCTTCTCCCCAACATTCGGATTCGCTATCGCGATCATCTCACCCTCTGCCGTGCAACGAGGTCACCTCGTGCGTTGGAGTTGCACTGGTGACCTTCGGCCCCAGTCTCAAATGGCAGATTTGGCAACCTGAGTCATTAGTGAAGGTGTTCCATTGGATTGTTCATCGGTGTCTTCCGGGATATCTTTACTTGTTGAAAGATGGTTGGACTTGCTGTTGCATTCCCAAAGCCAAGCTTTCGATTCTTCCTTTCAACATGCGTCAGACCCTCAAGAACAACAGATACATCATCACGCTCTCAGTGGCAGAAACCTAGGTTTACCGTTCGTCGTGCGACCTGGCATAGTCGTCCTTCTTCCGGTCCCCATCGCTGCCATTTCTGAAGGGTTGCAGCCTCATCCGGTGGTACTTTTTCATGCCCTCTTGCCTGAAGGTTCCATAATGAAGCCAATCGCGCTGCCGACAGTTCCGCAATTAGGAGAGAACACATACCAGATTGGAGTCACCGTGGACATTCGGGACCGTCTCTTATCACCTTCAGGCCCGACCACAATGCGTACACATGAATCATTTAACGTTTCGAAGATCGCTGGTACCGAACTGTCTAACATAATTCTTCGTACGTACAAGGATCGAGACCAAGCACGTAAGCGCTGCGTAGGTCAACCAGATTGTCAGGTAGCGTACTTTGTTTGAATCATTCTGAATTTGAGCCTGTGTTCTTCATGCGGCATTTGTTCTGAATCCTTGTCAAACCAGTGCCTGTCGTTAGACAATTGAACCCTCCATACTACTCATCGAACGTATTGTTCATATTGGAACCAGTAGCTTGAATAATATCTCCATGTAACCATGAAGTGATACATCGGTGGAGTGTGGTTCGTAGGTTGTACACATGGTGATCTGCTGCTACATCCGCCTTCTGAAACTGTAAGGATTCGGTCCGACGCTGTCGACCGTATGATTAGATGGTGAATTCATGATGACAGTTCTACTTAGTTTCTCATCTATGCTCTGATCCTACTTAACCTGTATGCATACTCAGACAAATCTCGTGCCTGCTCTCTGACCTATAAAAGGGCCGTGTAGCGTACTGTACAGGGACTTTCCTTTCTACCTCGCAATATTCAGACCCTTTACTCTGGAAATCGAGTAGTACTTGAGAAAGATCCTAGTGTGTGTCATTGCAAGTGCTTTAACTTTGCATTGCTATTACATGTTTTTTTTTCCTGCTTCAAATGGTCTAAGCTCAAATTCAAAAAAAAAACAAACCCTCCGATACCTTCTCAATCATCCACAGGCTGATCCCCAGTCGACACATGAGTAAGTATCAAAAGCACCTGATAAAATGGTTAACACACGTTCTACCACCCGCAGAGACACACGCGCTCGAGCATCTTCCCTACCCCAAAGCCCAACGGCCCAGCCTGGTACTGACACCATTGATATGTCCCCTTTACAAAAGCTGACCCCACTCGGGAGTCAGTATTCCACCCCAATCGAAAGGCTCGCCGCTGATAATGTCCGGAGTTATAGCAACGTGGTTAGGTCTGGCTCAAGGAGTCCAAGTCCAGCACCCCAAGGTGCTGCCGTCGACGTTCCCAGCTCGAGAGTTAACTCACCAGTGTATCCCAGTGACGTTGGTATCCCAGAGGCAGTAAAGGCTCGTGCTGTTAGAGTTCTGGTACCGACTCATAGTACGAACGATGTCTTAATTGAAAATGTCCAATGTGACACGCTGTCTGTCCTCCCCATGAGCGAGACAGAAGTCGAATGAGACGACCCGAAGTCGTGGACCAAGGTGGTGCGCGAACAACACACCCAGAATGAGTTAAGGCTCGATCAGAGAAACACCGTCAGAGAGGCTGAGCGACAGTTGACCCCGGATGAACGGGAACGAATCCGGAGGAGGTTGTGGTTGTTACCCAGAGACAGCCACGGAGAGTCTACATTGGAACATGAGTTCCTATACTAAGAAAGATAACAAGGGAAAGGGACCCGACCCTAGGAACTGGGGAGGCCTGAACCTCAGCGATGGCGAGCTTGATCCCGATGCTCAACATACTGCCTTTGCGTCATGGGACGCCGCTAACATGCTGATAAGCAATGGCGACAGTGACTTGCCTAGGACCATCAAAAAGGGACCTAGAGGAAGCCGTGACGTCTGAAGAGGATGTTCACCAGAACCCACCTGTGGGGAACGCTAGACAGCTCCCCAAAAAAAGCAAGTGAAGCATAAGACTAAAACTAAGAAATTCACGGCAAAGCCTTCGAAGGTTCCTCCCAATCCCATGAAGGACATGGTCAATAAAATCATGCGTCAAGACCACAAACGACGCGAACGACAAAAGACTCCTAGAGCATCAGGAGATAATCAGCGAAACCCTTCCCAAACCATCGGAACGTCGAGATTGTCGAGTCTACCTTCTGCACTATGGCTTATCGGAAGCACGACCAGGGAACTTATGCATCCGCTCACAGGTAGCTGATATATTACATGGTTCATTGAGCGCTCCAGTAGGACATGAACCGGAATCATATCGATGTGATCATTACTCGAACTGGAGAGCTCTGATGGAACGTCCCTGTGCGTACCGATGAAGTAGTTTCTTGACCGGGTGACCAGAGCCCGACACCCAGGTCTCCCTGGAACAGGAATACGAAACAGGCAAAATTAGGGCGCCAACCAGGATTGCATATAGCGGAAACCGGAGATTAGGCGAACGCCTAAAATAATGGTTGGTCATGATGCAAGAGGACGTATACACGTTTGTGCACTGTCCGATTCTTTGCAATCGGGTGTCTTTGAAATGAGAATATGGCATGAATAGCGCATCGGAGATCCCTGACGCCGCTAATTTTTCCCGGGCGAGACCAGAGGATACAGCAGAGAGGCATTACGCATGTGATCAGTGCGTAAATATCTGGACAAGCTGTTCAATATTCCGTGCCAGATTCCAAGATCGGTATACTGAATCAAAGGATTGCTGCGTGACAAACGGAAATGAATGAAAGCCAGTAATCCAAATACTCACTTAGCGCCCTGGATTCTGGAACGTATACTACACATCTACGGTCGAACCCACCTGGAGTACAATTTGCGACAGATCGAGTCCGACATATACATGCCAGCGACCTATGCAGTAGGTATAACCTGTCCACTCGTCGTGCTCGCGACGTAGTATGTGAAGCCGCCGAATACCGAAGGCTAACCTCCCCATGGAAAGAACTTTGGAAGCATGGGTATATAGCTTCAGGAATGTAGGTATGAGAGCAACCAAGCGAGATGGGGCAAGACATTAGCGACTGAGTATTTACTCCAGTGGGTCGATTCATTCATATATTTCTGATTGTTGTTCTTGAAAATGTCATTCATAAAGTTCAGAGTGGTACTTATGGAGACACGGGCCCTGGCATTGTCAAACAAAGAGGCGAACGACGGGTGTTTATCGGGGGGCATCGTGGAGAAGAGCGGAGTTATGTAAGGGAGGGTGAGATGGTGGTGGGTGAGAGTTGTTGAGAGGAACGGCCCCGGTCACTAAAGGGACTTAGCAGTGTCGCTGTTGACAAGACTCGGGCATATCGATCTTGCTCAAATACATAATCGGACTGCCTGGAGGGTATAATTCTTCGCTTTCGACTTGCTAGGCTCATCGTCAAGTTTAATAATCCTTGGTCCTTACTGGGGCATTTAAGTATCACCGAAGGCCAGGACGAGGCTCTGGTTCATTCCTCCACGCAAATTATCGTGTGCAGTCACAACTTAGGAGACCAGGACCCCTTCCGCGTGCCGTTCATTTGGTTGTTGCCATAGGCAGTGCGGTGGTGCTTCAACGGTTGCAGTGCCACCCATACGTACGAATACGAAACATAGTCAAATTGCACCCGCAAGTTAAAAGGGTTATTGCCTGCATGCATGGGCTGTGGTTAATCATCATCACTGCCGCACAGAGATAGCTCCCGGGCGCAAACGAATAATCTGGTGGAAACGAAGTCTTACGGGAGTTGTTCGTCACCGCCTCAGAGGTGCTGCTTGAATGGCTTATGTCATCACAAACCACAGCTCCCGGACTTGTCCCAGGCGGAGCTGTAGCGCAAAACACCATGGCAAGTTCAACCTCGAAAGCTGACATTCGGGACGACGTGCCCCCCTCGAAAGAACAGGATAACGAAGATGCAGAAATCTCACCCGAGCCGCAAGAGTCCGAGCAGAGTGGCATTGAAGGCACTGAGGAGACTGGCGATGGTAATTCTGGGTCGACAACGGTGACCATGGAGGATAGGAAAGCGAGGCTTGACAAGCTACGGGCTAAAATGGTTTGTTTACTTTCGAATCTTCATTTGTGGACCCCTCATCTTGATGCAACAGCGTACATCCACGAAAGCCAACCGGCAATCACTCATTGAGGAGTCTGCAAGAGCGAAGTTAACAGTTCGTGATATGGCACGCCTAGAACGCCAGAAAAAGCTTGCAGAGATGCTCCGGACACAAGCAGAAGCAGAGGGACGGGGGGAGGATATCGAGCGATCAAAGAATTGGGAGTGGACAATAGAGGAAAACGAAAAGTGGGAGAAAAAGTTGGCCAGAAAAGCTCGGAGAGCGGATTTCGAGTTTCACGGTGCGTCTCTTGTAGGTTATTTCAAGCAACTAACGGGTGAGTGATGGACGGCCGCAGATGACGCGCATGCTGCACACCGACGGTATAAGAAAGACTTGGACTTTATCAAACCCAACCTGGAAGCATACAACAAACAGAGGGAGCAGGCCTTGGGCTTGACCGCCGGGGTTCTATCGGAGTCGGGCAGTTCCACACCTTCCGGTTCATCAAATGCACTAACGACGTTCGACCCAAGTGGTGGCCGGGTTTGTGTATTTCGAATGATATCCGTAGGGAGCGACAAACTAATCACTCCGACAGATGGTTCCAACAACCGAACAGCGCATGGCTGTGGACGCCTTCTATAGAGATGCCAACACGCTACTCTACGGTGATAACAAGCCTTCTGAGGAGGCTGTCGACCGGCTAATCAGCAAGCTCAACCACGAGTCAGTTTTTGCTCCGATGTGCCTTCGCGATGAGTGTGCTTACAACTTGTGTAACAGTGTCGATAAGAAGGCCAAGTTTTCGCGCAAGAGGCACAACGAAGATGAGGGCGACATCACGTATATCAACGAGCGGAATCGTGTATTCAACAAAAAGGTCGGTAAACTAGTGTCTTTCATTCGTGATGGCCATTCTGATTCATTGCTCCACACTTCAGATCGCGAGATACTACGACAAATACACTGCCGAGATTCGTGCCAGCTTCGAGCGTGGAACTGCATTATAGCACCACTAACTGCATATCTTGCATTTGTGCATCGCCTTCTTATCTCCGCAGCGTTGTACTGTATGATTACTGCTGTTAATACAACTATTTACAAGTGAAACGAGTAACCATCAAAACATCGTCGATCATCCTCAATCCTGAACTACGCAAAACTTTTGGGCATTCCCGGTAAGGGAACATGGATGCCTGAAAAGTAATAATATGGTCAGTCCATCTGAGAGGTATAAGGACAAATGAGCGGTAAAGTTCAGAATTGCAGATGTGTAAGCAGCAGCTGGAGTGCGAAGTCCATCAGACTGTTGAGCTTGAACATGTAATGTGGTTTTGCATTCATCCCATGCAAAAAAAAGACAGAAGAAAGGGAGCCCAGACTTACCTTCTGAACCAGAGCCTGGTCCTGGCTTCCGGTGTGCGGGCTCATGCCACACGTCGATTCACGGAAGAGTGTCGTCGTCGAAAGAAAAGCAGAAAAAAACGAATAGGTTCCCTATGCAATTGAAACTCCGACACTGCTCCGAGCCTCGGCACGGGTGCAATTGCGGAAGCAGAGCTGCGCTACAGGCTGTTGTTACCGCCAATGTGACACAGACAGCTATGGAATGCATTGCAAGCGACAATGGGCGCGACACGATATATATAAGTACCTCATAAAGCATGGGTCCGCTTCAAAACAAGCTCTGTGTTTCCTTTCCCTTCCCGTTCGTATTCCATGGCGGTCGATCTACAGGCCCCAGCTTCTAGCACATCATTCTTGAGCGCAACGACACCTCCCATGCAAGAGAAGATATCAGAAAAGCAGGCCTTCCATTATCAGGGGGATCGTGACCATGTCAAACGCCAGCTCGGCAGACAGCACATCCAGTTGTAAGCAGAACGAAGAACTTACACATTGATATTGCTGAGGACTATGCTCTTCAACTGCAGGATTGCTGTGAGTGGAATGACGTCTCCGTCAATGGAACTTATCATCAAATCTATCCAGATTGCAGGGTGCATCGGAACAGGCCTCTTCTTTGGCTTGGGTGAGATTCTTGCGCTGTGCGGTCCCCTAGGAGCACTGTTGGTCTATTTGCATGTCTGTACCGTCGTCTATTCGTAAGTTCTGCTCCACATTCGAATCCAGGTAAAGCGTACTTATCCTTCCCCTCACCTCAGGACGATCATGTCGATAGGAGAAATGACTGCGTTCGCTCCAATATCCGGTTCGATCGTTCACTTCGGTGCGTCAGTTCTATGGTTCCGAGGGGTGGCATGTTTACTGATGATTGGGCTTACGCAGTTGCGAGGTGGTTGGATCCTGCTGCTGGATTTGCGGTATGTCTGGAGTTTTTGGTCTGCTTGAATGAATTCATTGCTTAGCTCGTTTTCTCAGCTTGGATGGGTTCGTGTTCTATTGTTTGATAGATGTCTTCGATTAATGCTTTCTCTCCATCCAGAACTATTGTTATGTGAGTTATCAGATTCGTCTTTTGTCTCCTGTGGGTGTTCACGATGATAAAGTATGCTGCCATTGCCGTACCTTTAGAGATAACTGCGTTGACCGCCTTTGTCGGTTTTTGGGACACCAACGTTCGTACACCTTCGTCATTCTCCTGGTTGAATTTGCAGTGCTCACGTGGGCACCACATGAGCTAGCCGAGCCACACAGGGATTTACGTCGGTGCCACTGTGGTTGGACTGTTCATCATCAACTTCTTCGGTGTCCGGTAAGTTCCATAACCCCTTTGACCCACAACCAGCTTATCAGTGTCTACGTATCAGTTGGTTTGGAAACTGTACGCGACAGACCCTGGCAGCATTATCCATGGCGCTCACTACATTCTAGCTGAAATACTTTTTGCGACGTTGAAGAGTAAGTTACTTAGATTGTCACTCATATTCCCAACGCCAACTAACCATGGTGTCGTTGTGCTGTAGTCATGCTCGCAATCACCTTGGTTTGTGCATATTTCCTCTTTTCTGTTGCATCGCTTTATCTGGGCTATCCCGTAGATCATTGGCGGACTCGTCATCAGTTTAGGTGGAGGACCCGATCATGATAGGTTCGCCTCCACTGTCAACTTTAGAGCTCTTCCTGATGTGTTCCTGCAGAATTGGATTCCGGGTAAGATCCATTAATATTGAAAGTTGCTATTATCAATGTGAGCAATATTAGTACTGGAAGGATCCAGGGCCTATGGTTTCCAGTGAGCGAAGATATTCCGCGCCGGGAAGTTAGATTAACGAAATGTACACAGCGCTTGAGCCTGGGGCAACAGGATGTTTCCTCGGTTTGCTGGTGGCTGTTGTCCCAGCTGCATACTCTGTCAGTGGCTTCGAACTCATCGCCATGTCAGTCTCCGGCATTGTACTGTGCGTTGTGTACCATGGAACTGACAGAGATCCCTCGTTCAGCTCCGCAGCAGAATCGAAGCAACCACGAACAAACATTATCAGAGCAATGAAGTTCGTTGTTTTCCGACTCGTCCTCTTTTATGTAAGTGTATGAATTAGCGTCCTGGAAAGCTCCGGTATTGATCACCGCCTTTGCTAGTTATGCTCGGTAATTATTGTGGGCATGCTGGTTCCATCAAACTACCCTGGGTTATCTAGGTGAGTATCTAACTAGTGGTACCCACGATCGTCCTCAACGACCCTAGCCAGTCTCCTTTCGTGTTAGCTTTCGAACGTGCAGGTGTCAAAGGTAATTGTAACTCTACCATTCTACGGCATTATAATTTAACAACTCCTGTCTTTCCCTTAGTCCTACCGTCTATTATCAATGCAATTATCATATCCAGCGCATACTCGTCTGCGAATACATGTCTCTTTACGGCGTCTCGCATTCTCTACGGTCTTGGAGTACAAAACCAAGCACCCAAAGTCTTTACGACATGCACGAAGGGTGGTATCCCATGGGTCGCAGTGATCGTCGCAGTTGGTATCTTCAGAACATCGCACTTATTTACCGTCTTGACCCAAAATTTATCAGGGCCTATTCTCGTTGTTGGCATTCATGACTGTGTCGTCGAGTGCTTCGACCGTATTCAAGTATGTAAACTAGTGGTCTGTTGTTGGTGGTACCAGGTTACTGACATATGTCCAGCTGGTTCGTCAGCTTGTGTATGTGTCGTTGCTCGATACTTGCTCTGTAGAGTGACTTGCTAACGTCTCCGTTAGCCACCATGTGCGGTCTCATTGGGTGCGTAGCTCCCGCTTCACCATTTATTCCTAATCTCTGATCCCTAACCATATGCAGATGGACGGTCATCAATACCACCTATCTCCGATACTGTACGGACGAAGTTCCCCTTTGAAACTAACCAAATACTGACGAGACGGCCCTCCTCGTCACACAGATTATGGCCTAAAAATTCAGGGCATCATCCCCCAAGGAATATACAGATCTCCGTTACAACCCTACGCTGCGATGTGGGCCATTTTTTGGTAGGCATCACTCTCTTCCACACCATACATTCTTTTGGATGTCTGACGTGCACAACAAACAGGTCGGTGTTCTACATCCTCATCAGTGGCATCTCGGTCTTCTGGGATTTCAGCGCTTCATCGTTTGTTGCATCATGTGAGCACGTGCTTCTGCACATGCTGGGAGGACTGATCGCTGATTCAACATGGATGATATGATGGATATCAACTTGCCGATCATTTTGTCCCTCTTTGTAGGTTACAAGCTATGGTTCAAAACAAAGATTGTGAGTTTCACCTACCTATTGATCTGCAATACTGTGACTCATGTCGAACGCGTGTCCTGCAGCAACCACTATCAGAACTCGACTTCATATCGGTGAGTCCGTAACGACATTGGATTGTGCACACATACTAAGTGAACCCTAGCATATTCCCACTCTAGAAGAGACGGGCGACGAAGGGCTTTTGCTTGAAAAGTTGTCATTGTTTCAGAAAATTGGCATTGTTTGAAAGGAACACATACTATCCGTAATGACCCGCCCTTGAGATCATAGACTAGTACTTTGAGTTACACATCTCTTACATGATTTTGCTCGTCTGTGTTGCAGATACCCTATCGTAAGAATAGTGCGCTATATATTTGTCTCGTAGACGCTAGTTTCTGTAGTGACCATCTCAACGTTTTGACTATTCTCAGGTATTCTTCTCGTGCGATGCTTGTGCAAAGGCCAACATGACCACCTTCAAAATCGTACAACGTTCAACTTCTTAGCAAATCAAAACAATACCAGATCCACCTATGTAGTTCACTTCATCCTTATAAACTGTCAAGTCTGAACAGCTGGCGACGCTTTGCCGCGGTATGGAGTTCAAGGTGCGTCTGGGAAATATCCCAATCATTATCACGAATGCGAAAGAGGTGCCATCGAGCCATACCTGCGGGAGGCCGGATATATCCCTGAGGGCCTGCCCATCACTCGAGGGGAGCAGTCCATGCCCTCCTATCGCTGCCCTTTGCTCCAGATGCTAGGTATTGTCACATCACCATCCAACTGTCTCATCGTTCTCGAACACCGGAAACTTATGTACATATATGCTCTCTCGGCTTCCCTGACAACGGTAACACACTCCTCGGTATGTCCACCTTCGAAAGAATAGATGAGGTCCCCTCAGGTAGACCCCGCCGGGCATCACCCCCCATTGACCTTAATGGTGTAGGTGTTGTCCCCGTCGCCTTTGGTAACGGAAAACTAGGCAACCTAAACGGGTCAGTTAATTCCTTGCACATGGTGGAAGTATGAGAATTACTTCGTGGGCCTGAACATCCGAATTATCTAGACTAATGACGGCAACTGTGCGCGGGGGGCTGGGAAGGCAACACGGAAATGTCATAAAGGTACTGCGAATGTCGCACGAAATAATGTAGTACTCCTCGCTGGAAGCGTTTTGAGTCTGACGCATCTTGGGGAGAATCTACATCTATTCCGGGTATCTTTTTATCCTCTGGGAATGGCGTACCTGTGAGGATCTTTGGAAGCCCATGGGTTGCAATGGACAGGCGACGCCGGGATATCACTGGAATAGAGCAGGCTCAATTCATACTCTGTGCACAATAGTGCTAGGTAGCCGTAAGTTAAATCAAGGCATCGCTCGGTATTCCGATTAGTAGACCCACCTTTTACAGGTCCCAACATCGGTAAGATACATAACCGTTACTTCATGACCATAACTCCAGGGAAAGGTAATCATTCGTTTCAATCAATGATAATACTCGGTGCTAGTTGTTACATGTTATACATGGTACAGACGCCAAACCTATATGCGCTACAGGCTTTCAACACTCAGCGGTTGCAACGGAACAGTCACTCAACGTTCTCCTTCGTATTGTTAGTAGTCAGCATACCGAATCTCTCCAGCAAGGACAGCTTGACGAGTCAGTCCAAGGTGTTCAAGAAGTAAGCGAGACGGCTTATCCTTCTCGCTGGGCTGTCCCGGCGGACTCGCCCACTCCACATTTTCGCCCCACAATTCCTTGAATTTCTGCATTTTATCATCTTGCTTCGTGACGCTGAGATATTCGTGCACAGCTCTCCAGGCACTGTCGAGCGCACCAACAACCCATCTAAAATGATAGGGTCAGTACCGGATCTTCTGCTTAATCACCCGACAACACTCACGCATGACGAGTGCTTATCGCTTCTCCCGCAAAGTGTAGACGTCCGCTCACCGCAGGGTAGGTGAGGGATGAATACAAATCTTCAAAATCGCCGGGACCGAAGAATGCAAATGCGCCTGAATTCGGTGTCAGCAAAACACTGAATCGGTTACATTCAATCTCACCCATCGTATGCGGATCATGGGACCAATCTTTCACATTCATATCGACGAATTGGTCATGCAGGAATTTGTATGTGATTGGAGCACCGTGTGCTTCTGCGAGATTGTGAAGCACCATCTCCTTCAGCGCTCCGGTCTTGTCTGGCGTTGCAAGGGATCCGAGGCGTTCCGCGTCAGTGGTCCAGCAGTAGCTCGCAATTAGTACCGTGGACGGGGTATCGGAGTCGACGCCATAAGATGGATAGACGATGGTGCGAATGGGAAGGTCCGTGAATGATTGCCCACCGACAATGTTCAGCTTGGTGGTCCACCATGGCTCTTTAAACCGCATAGCAATCTTGATGGAAGGACCGTACTGGAGCTGACGCAGAGCATTCTTCTGCTTGACGTTCATCTCTGCGTCCTTCATACCTATCGTACGAAGCACGGGGAGAGGGAGGGTAGATATGACATGCGAGTAGACACGTTTCTCAGATTCATTGTGGACTGAGACTGCAACACCAGCGTTCGGAATGTCAATCGTTTTCGTACCAGCGTTGGTGTTGTTCCCTGATTTTGATTCAGTGGCCCCAGAAGGAAGCTTGTCCATTGGAAAATCGGACGGGATAATAATAGTCAGCTTGTGGGATTGACCTATGGCCATAACTCTTTTGCCAAACTGGATGCGTTCCCCCTTTTGATTGATCACTTCCGCCATTTTCTTCGTCAAAACTTCTGATCCACCGCTGAGCCACGTTGCATGGATGGTTAGACCGGGAGACAAATTTCCATATTGCACTCACTCAAAGCACTTCCAATCGACGTCACCGAAGTCTGTGCCACCGATCCTGGCGAAGGCCAACGATTCAAAGACTTCTTCAGTCAATGCGCGGTCATACCACTTGGTACTGCTTTGGAGAAGCTCGCACCAGTTTACGACCTTGTGGTGAAGATGTTGAGGAGGAAGATCAAGGTTGACGCTGGGGATATACTTGAATGACATGTACGCGCGGAGGGAATATGAGTCATTCGCCATCGCCACGCGCCAGCCCTCCTTTTTTCCCTGCTCGATATCAGCTATGAGCAACCTGGCAAACGGTTCAATGACGTCGTTGTGAATGGCATCCGTTCCTGCTTTGATATAGCTAGGAGCTACGCCGAGCTGGTCAGCATGGAAGGATCCGGGTTTGTCAGAAATTCGTTCGCGGACACCATTAAAGTAGTAGAAGCCCGGTTTCAAGTTGGGACCTTCGAGAGCCTCAAAGTGGTAGGGTACAAGTTTGTCCTCAAGGCGATCTGAACCTTGATTCAGCGGCGGATAGATTATCAACTCGGCCAGGCGTTTCATAATCCCATTCTTGTACTGTCCTTGTTCATCTTTTTTCGGTAGGGGGTAGCGCATAGCACCAGCATCCTAGGTGATGAGGGAAGATGAGCATCTAATCTCGTGTGATTTGGATGATAGGAAGCGCACGTAGTAATCATACTTCTGTCCTCCGGGAAATTTATACGTCGAAAGGCGACCGCCAGCGCGGTCTGATGCCTCTAGAATCTCGTACTCGATATCCAGAGAGTCTAGTATCAATGCAGTATAAAGGCCACCGACACCAGCGCCCAAGATTCCGACCTTTTTGTGAGGGAAAAAGCGCAGTGTCTCATCTGAAATGTCAAAAGAACCGGTCTTAGCGGTGCTAGGCAGAGGGAGCTTGGCCGTGAGAGAGGCATGATAATCTTCGATAATGTTTCTGCCATAGAAGGCTAGTGGGTCGCCTTGGAACGACATAGAAAATAAGGACCAAGCTGAGCTTTAGTGAGGTAGTGAAGCTACGGTTGCAGGTGTTGTTGCATTGGGGTTCGTTTCCTTCAAAGAAGCAGTCTTAAATACCCAGAACCCGGAGGAAATTCGGCGTATATTCCACAATGATGCACGTTTACAAAAAGGAGATAGAGCACCACCTTCAAGCCATGCATGATGCAATGAACACAGCAAGATCGGAGTCTTGAGGATGTTCCGATCAGAACCTGTGACCTCCATTTGGTTGATCAGAAACACGATCAGGGCAGTATCAATGAGTGGGAAGACCATTTGGTTCATCGAGCGTTCCACCAGACCCAATAGACAGGAATGGGAATCAACTCACATGAACACGATACCAATGGAAAGAACTGACGGAATTCTGTGTGCCAATGGCAGATATGGCCTCCAACAGTCAGTAAGCAAGGCCAGGTGGCCAGAGCCAGGCACCCAAATCTTCGGGGAACGGTAATGTGGGCGAACATTAAGGTGCCAATTGGCATTGCATCTTCCGAAGGCAAGAGCTTGATGGGAGCTCATACAGCTAACTGCAGAACGATAGACCAGATCTGAGCGGAATCCACATAAGCACGTTTGCTTGGTTGTGGAGCTAAGTGCCATTGTGAGCCGAACAATGTCAGTCTGCCCATGCGCATCAACGCTATGTTGATAAATGATGGGGTGACTTGTTTACTAAGTTGTGGAGTTAAGTGACATGAGCCGAACAATCACTGCGGAAACGGGTTTTTAATCAGGTCCGGAGATAGTCGGGTCAATGACAATAACCGTTGTATATCCCGAGGGTAGCTACTCCTAATAATATGTCTGAATATAGTGCCGAAGTGTTCTTGTTTCGGAGCATAATCTGGTCGGATTTGCATGCCTATCACCATGATGATTTTTACCTTCGCGACAATAATCAGATCAGATTCGAATGTGACTATGAGCTATGTACACCGAGTTAAATCGTATAAATGCAATTGATCCTCCCACCTTCAGTCGTGTTTTTCAGGATAACCAGATCAGATTATATTTGATGAGTGCCTAGTACAATGCGTGCTTCCAAAATGCCTACCCAGCGCCCCCAGCCATGCAAAAAAATCACCCATGTTTGCTTGCTCCCCTCCTTGGTGAATGGCAGGATATGATGCATTCGCAGAGGCTCACAGGTGGCGCCCCACCGCTGATGCCTGGGTCCCAGTTGATGAGCCAGGAGGGAACTCATTGCGGTCGTCACGTACCACAGACCCAGACACACATGACGCCCTCCAGCTCCTTGCACCTTCAACGCCAAAGACTTCCGAGTGGTGGAGCAATACCTGGATCCCAGTCGTTGAGCCAGAATATTAATAGCATCGCGTGTGGACATCATGTACCACAGATGAACATGGCGCCCTCAAACACCTTGCAGGGCACTCGCCTCCCTTCTGCGCCAGGCCTAGATGATCCATTTGGCCCTGGCCCTGCTCAGCGAAGAGACCATGGTGGACCATCAGTCAGTCACTACTAATCGTTGTTGTCAGTCGATCAACTCACCCTATCTGCCAAGCTCTTGTCACCCGAGTTCTCCTTTGATATGATGGATCCGGCCGGTGCCGTCGATTCGCAGGGATCGCAGGATGAGGTATCCTATCCACACCGAGGAAACCAACCAAGCCAACATCTTGGCTTCACTCCTTACCATGGGGGTGTCAACGGTCGTGACGAAACGTCCTTCTCGTATGCTGGAAGACCTTCCCATAGTCAGTCGAATGGCAGAGGACATAGTGAGACGCCAATGGAAGACTATCAGACTTTATATTCAGCATCCCGCTCTCGAACTGGATCTTACCAAGGAGACCAGCTTAGCTTGCATGCTACGGTTGCACAGCTCACGGCTCATGTCAAACACCTCAGCGAGGCCAACACCAGCATGGAAGAACAGCTTACCAGCATCAGGGAGGCAACTGAATCTCTCATTTTGCACCTTGAAACTGTCGAGCAAATGCTTAGAGAACTGCAGGAGAAATGTGTGGATCAACAGAAGCATACTTCGTCGAGAACAAATTCAAATGACCATTCTGTTCTCAAGGTACGTTACGCTATCGTTCAGTATCGGAGTGCGCACTCACCGGGCACCAGTCTATTATCCAGCCGCTCTTCTCTCACATGTGTGGAATCGAGTGTGAAGGGACGAAAAGAAACTGCATCGCAGCCCTTGCTGCTATCAAACCACTCGAGAACGACAAACCTTTCATATCGACGAGTGACAGCACACGTCTTTGGCGCCCCAACTGGCTCAGCAACGTAGACGACAAACTGAATGACATGTTCATTAAAGAAGTCACCGAGCGTGTCTTTAATAATGAAAAGGTATCATCTGGTAGCACGTGAATAATATGAGAATTGCAAGCGCTCACCCGACATGCAATAGAGCCAGAGGGAACAGCTCCAATTAAAAACCATACCCAACAAGTCTTTCGACCTCCAAATAATGAAAGATTGCGTGAAAACATACTTCCGCCTCCAACTTAACCCCACCAGTACCAACGTTAGCACCGAAGTCGACAATGCACACTTGAGTTGCACGAAAGGTATCATTGCCAAGCTCTGGTGACATCGTCGTTAGGGAGATTTCTATGGTCTGGTGTGCGGCCGTGAGTGGAAGACACATGAACGGTAATTAGCCACACGTACCACAGGGCCTTGGGAGTTTGGCTCGAAAGAGAGCATAACGTTTTGGATGCTGGTTGGGACATGAAGTCGAAGGATGTGTGGCCTATGTTTGATGACTGTCGGGGGACCAACAAACTTGGTTTCGTCGGCTTGTGAGGTTGGAACCACCTGGTTAGCATCGATATGGAACTTTTGGAGGTGAGTAGATAGGCTGGAGGACTTGAGTACGACATACCTTGGGTTGGTTCATGGTGTACATGGCAAACCGGTGAACTTGGAGACCAAGGAAAATTTCCGCAAAGTCCATTATTTTTTCTGAGGGGTGCAAGGGTGGCAAGAGCCACTCTTCCGATGGTATTATAGTTGGACTATGGCCGATGGAGTCGAGCATAGTCGGGGTGGGGAAATGCACGTGCGAGAGGTCAGGCTATTGGTGTATTGCCTATATTCGGATCTTGCCTACGTCGGATTGTTTGGATATGTTACTCAAAAATCGTTGAGTCGGACTTTACTCAGACTAATAGCTATATCTTACAAAAAAAAATCAAGGTCGGATTATCTACATTTGGAGAATCCGGTTATGCCCCCTGCTAAAATCTCGTTTCCGCAGTGAATGTCAGTCTGCCCATGCGCATGACGCCAGGCAGGGTGAAGCCACGGACCGTAACCATGGCGGTGGCGGTAAAGAACACATTCTGATTGGGTGAGGGTCATGTGACATGGCAGTAAACAAACCAAGTGTTGTACTATGCTTTAAAACTCATGAATAGCACAACAACAACTCAATGATTTTGCAATGAGAGAACTTGATGAGGACATTCCCCTCAATCCTTGGGTAACCTGAGTGGCTATGAACAAATCTCTGGAGAATATCCAGTAGCAATGGAAGGACTATGGGTATGGACCTGAAAACTTTCATAACCATGAGATGGACCCAGGCAAACTCATGCTTCTAATGAGATGTGTAATGAGGACAGCACCCTACTTATTGCTGGCTCCTGGCTGGGTAACTGAATTGACTTGGAAGTCCTCAAGCTGGTCCTGTACTTGTCCAAGCCTGTCAAAAAGGGTGAGCCATTCACTGCAGAATTCCATCACACCATGGAGCTGGTGAATCTCCTCCTGATGGATCATCTCATCACGGCTTTCAATCAACCAGCTGATGCTGTCTGATGGCATCCAGTCCATGTCATACAGCAGTGGGAGACTCTCTTTTCCTTCCTATGGCATGGATGGATTCAATGGAATGATTGAAAAAAGACCACTGTGCACCTCAACCCCAACAAAGAATTCCTTGGCCTCCTGCAAAACTTCCTGCAATGACTGACAATCATACCCATCCAGATGGGTAGGGTCCCTTGTCCACCAGGTATGTGGCATAGGACCAGTGTGGACCATATGTCTCACCTCTCCTCTTTTGACCTGCAGCACATTCAACTCCATGATGTGTGCCATCAGGGCAGTCTCTCCCATATTTTGTACAGCCATCCACCAAAGCAGTTCATTGGCAGCACATGGGACCTTCATGATTGTCCCATATGAGTTGCAGGTAGCCAGGGCCTGCTTCAATATATGCTGTGGAAATGTCCATGACACAGTGAGCCAGCATCCATTTTGACAAACTCACTGTTTCCACCTGAACCTGCTGATACCAGTCATCTGGCAGTCAATCACTTGGGTTGTTGGCCTGCTGCAAAGCATATGTGAACTGTCTAAATCAGACACCAATGTATTGGATTATCATGGAGAGGTAGGATAGATTAGTGGTCCTGACATCCATGGTGATTTGGAGTAGAGTTGGATTGGGTGCAAATGTTATTACATAGCAATGTGGCTGACACATGTGATGACCACAAGATAAGAGGTCATCAATAATCACATCCTGGGAGGCCAGAATAGCAAGTGGCCTATCCTGGCACAGTGGTTGTCATGAGCCAAGTGGCTGGATATCAATCTGAACAAGACTGATGATGAGACCATAGTGTATCTATGCATTACCAGCACTGCCAGACCAGTACTGGGAAGGGCAGCATTGCATTTTCTCAATGGCTGTGGAATAGGCAATTAGTTGGAAAGGCCCCAGGTTATTGTCCAATGCTTGTGGACAGTGTATAATGAAAGGTCCACATGCTGAAATATGACCAGCATAGTAGGAAGTGTAGCTAGTGCCAGACCTGTAGCAGAACATTGTATCCATGCATTACCAGCACTGCCAGACCTGTACTAGAAAAGGCTGCATTGCATTTTCTCAATGGCTGTGGAATATGAAATTAGGTTGAAAGGCCCTGCTCCATCATCTAATGCTTTGGCATGGTGTATAAAGCAACATGAACACCATGAAATGGAACTGGTGTGGTAGGAAGTGTAGCTAGCACTGGAGCCATAGCAGAACTCACCATCTATTGCCTCTATCTTGGTACCTGTACCATGCTGGAATAATATGTGGAAGCTGGAGGTACTATGCCACCATAGTGGCACCTGTTTTTGAAGGCTGGAATGGTCATTTACCAATGCCTTGTAACCATGGCAGCTTCACTATGGTCCAGAAAACACTGGAATACATAGCCATGGTCCCATACTACACACTACAGCTACCAGATAACCCATCATCAACACCATGCTTGCTATATCATCTTCCATTCTTAATGGCAATAAATCACAGCACCACCCAGGATATTACACACCATATGCACCAGGAATTCTCCAGTCAAATCTTCAGGGGACTGAATGCCCCCAAACCAGATCCTCCACTCCACATTCCAACACATGGAATTGTCACTATGAATCAGATAGTGGCCAGCATGCATGCAGCATACAATAATAGAGGTAAGCTGATGTCCTGGCTGTATGTAAAATCAAATGTAAATTGTATTGCAGAGAAAAGTGGCATCAATCTGATCTGGCTTTCTGAGTGCCTTTCAGCTATGGAATTGGGGGTTGATGAAACCCAGGAGGCAGGCCACCTGGCAGTGCATCCATCAAGTCTCACCAGCTTTGTGGATGAACCTACAGTAATCCTTGGTACTGGTGATACCATTGCATTGTGGTACCTTCCTGGCACCATCACCAATGATTTGCAAGTCAGTTTGAACATTTCCTTTACACTCTATATTATTCAGGCATCCATGCAGCCACACATGCTTGCCACTCTGGACCCCCTTCACCACACAATGTCCAAGAGTATGACAAGTGGCTCCTGGTGTAAAAATGCTGAATATTTCAATCACACTTCATGGTCACTGGGGTGCCTGGAGTTTTCCCTGGCCAGGCACCAACAGGGGCATATGGTATGGTTATATTACCTCAGGGGTATGTCTCTCAAGTGGCATCCAGACCCTGAACTTTGCCCCATCAGTTTCTGCTGACCTATGGATGGATGCTGGTAATGAATGGTCCCAGCAGTCTTACCTCCTGGCTGCTATGCTCTCTGGTGCACTTTCAATTATGCATCCAGGCCTGTATGATGCTGGAAGGAAAGCCATGCAGTCATTGGACACATGGTCACATCAGCATAACCAAGATATGCAGGATGCCTTGCAGCACTGGCTGTCAGTTTTTACTAATGTCTCCATAATCTCTAACTGGACCACACCCTTTCACTGGGACCCACACTCACAGTCTGATTGGTATGACATGCTGGTCATGGTTGGCAATTATGAAGATTGTGTATTGGATATCCCCATGCTTGGCCTTCAGTTCCTTTACAACCCTGGCACTGTAGTTGCATTTTCTGGCTGGCCTCTTCAACATGGGGTTAGTTCTGTGGGTGGGAACCAATGTTGCTTTGCCTACTACATGAGGGATGAGGGACAACATACACAATTGGATAGGGATACCCTGTGGGGATTGGATGAGAGTTCAGAATGTCCAGACTTGGTTGATGCCTGCAGGTCTGGTGGGACATTCCATATTACCTACACTTATCCAATAGGGGGTCCATGTAAAGGTAGTTCTATAGATATTATTGTAATGACCAGTAGACTTTCCACTTCTGCATTTCCTAGTTGCCCATATATATCCACCTTCTGGTTAGGGTTACACTCTTGGGATGCTTAGTCATCTTGGACTTTTCCTTTTGCTTACTCTTTGCACTTACATGATACTTAGTAAAGGCTGTGCTGTGTTGCTAACACATGTACATGTTTGTCCAATAGTGTAGTTCTCTCTTTTGTTTACTTCTTTCTCAAATGTTCTCTTGTGGGAGTACATACAAACAGTAAGGCAGTATATAAGTCCCATCATTTGTTGTAGTCAGTCTCTCTAATCTAGTTCATTTTGAGCTTGTCCCTCAATCAATGGGTTCCACTCCCACTCTCTCTGATTTGAAGTGATAGCTGAGAAGACTTGCATCTTTAGTTGCTTCAATTATATGCCATCCTGAGCCAAGTTATTTTCCATATACCTCTCCCAAATATTGACTATGGCTGGCCTGTAATTGGCAGAACACTTCAACTTGAGCCAAATCCAGTCAGATGGCACACTGGGGGATTGGCTTGCTTGTTGTGCATGAGACTGTGGCATATGTGCCAGACCACATGCATTGGTGATCATAATACACAGGCTGACTTGAGACAGATGGGACACTGTATCATGGGCCTCCCATACACCATGAAACACTGGAGTATTTGTCCAGCCTGTCCTACAGGATCATAATATCTGGGCCCACCCCAAGGACATGGTACAATGGACTATAAGCCCTCCATAGTACATGGGCACTCCTATTTGGGCTGAGGCCGATGGGCATGGCACACTGAAATATGCTCCCACCATTCCAAATGGAACACTGCAGGTCCAGCCAAGCCTTATTACATGGGCCACTGATATATAAGCCCTATAGACAATAGCTTCCCAGCCAAGCCAATATATATGGGACACTATTTGTATGGCTCATGCATTTGCCAGAGGATGCCAAAAGACTAGCCCATCATCTACACTGGTAACATTAAGCAGCCTTAACTGGGCATCCATGCCAATTAACCACCATAGGATGGGCATCTGTCCCAGTCCCCTAGCATAAGGCCAGTATGTGTCCCAGGTTATGGTCATTGACTGGGAATTTGGCCCAGCTGACTGGACTTGGCTGGAACATATACTGGCCCAATAGAATCCCACTGGAGTGCCTTCTGAACCACTGTAAATAGCCTGGAGGGTGTCATCCATCCCAGCCAACTGGAGTTGGTTCAGAATTGATGCCAAACAACTGCCACCAGCCCTGGACTTGTGCTGGCCCACTATATTGTGGCCAGTAGGTGTCCCAGGTCATGGTCATCAACTGGGAATTTGACCTGGCTGACTGGATTTGGCCAGAACATATACCAGCCCAATGCTGTCCCACATTCAACACAGCCAAAGGGGGTTTGGGAGGTTTGGGAGAGAGTGGCAGTGGTGTGGAAAAATATAAACCCAGGAGTGTGTCAGAATTTAATTGAAAGTATGCCTAGAAGGGTCCAAGCAGTGATAAAAGCCAAGGGAGGTCATACAAAGTATTAACATTATCACTTTCTATATCTCTGATACACACTTCCAAAATTGATTCAATGACATGGAAATTTAAATTGTATATACCTTTATGGATACTAATTCAAATTACATAATTCTTTTTTTGATAGATAGTCCTGTGCAAATGGCTTATGTCATCAACTTATACTTTGGTCTTATTTGTCTTTGTTCTTGATAAATTCAACACACAATCCAAAATGTGCAGACATTGAATCAATTTTGGAAGTCACTGTATGTGGAGGAGAGAACATGTCCTCAGTGGAAGGGAGGATTTTTGTGTGTGGATGGAACACCCTTCAATCTATTTCAGAAGCCTGGGTTGCATGGGGAGGGATTTTTTAACAGGAAATCCAATTATTCACTTTCCAACCAGGTGAGCACTCTCAATTTGGTGATTACATGTATTCACTCACCTGCATTTAAGATCATCATCTCCTCCACAATCTTCACATTGTAGATTATGTCATTGGTGTTCCTGGTAGCCTCCATGATGCCAGTGCCTTCCAACACACTCGATGTGCCTGGTCACCTGAAAGGTTTTTTGGTGAGAATGAATGGCTCTGGGCTGACTCTGCATATGGATGCCAGAAGTGGTGTATTGTTCCATTCAAAAGACCTGCTTCAGGTCAGTTGACTAGGGTGCAGAAGACATTCAATTATCATCTGTCTAAAGTATGTAACAGCTCTTTTTACATATTTAGTCCATACTCATCTGTCATGGCAAGATATGTGTTCAATCTGAACATCTTTATGGTTCCCTTAAAGGGTGCTTCCAATTCCTGTGAGAGCTTTGAATCTAATACAGACTCCAGAAGACTTGGAGTATTGTAATGCATGGGTGTGAAGTTGTCTGGTTCTCCATAACATGATCATAGAAATTGAGGAGGACCTTGGTTTGGCATCATCAGCTGAAGAGTTTGCTGGGGCATTTCCTCCCTCTGATGGGGATGAGGAAGGTGAGGATGCAGGTGAGGATGCAGGTGGTTAGGGAAACTACATTGGATCAGAGGGGCAAATATTTAGGGATGCACTTCTTATCAAGTTACTCCAGCACTTAGAGGTGTAACACATTCTTGAGTATGTAAATATATTTTGTTTTTACTTTACTTTGTTCTGGGCAAGTATGACACAGACAACATTCACAGAATTGATTCATATTTTAGTATATACCATGGTCTACATTGTATATACTAGGGGGGGAGGGGATGAAGGGGGGGATGGGAATTGTATACTGGGGGGGGGGGAATGCTATTGTATACAGGGGGGGGATGCTAGAATGCTAGATGATTATAAGAAAATGACCATGTACTGTATTCAGAGGGTGAGGTGAACATTCTGACACTTGCTCATGTGCATGCAGCTCATGTTGCATTTGCAACTGGTGCTTGCTTGTGATCCTCTGTGTGAGCAGACTTCCTCTCCTTTACCTTCCAGTAGTTGAAGTCCATTTGGGATTGCTTGTGCTCCAACTGATCTTGCTGTGTCTGTTGGAATTGCTGAATGAATGACATCAATGTTGAAGCAAGGCTCACTGAGAGCTGGTCAGCAGGGGCCTCATGCCCACACTTATGGGACACCTTGGATGATGATGGCTTGCAGTCACTATTCATCAGATGGCACAGTGGAGGACAAAGACATACAAAGCCCTGAAAAAAGATTTGAAGATGACATGTCCAAGTCAGATGACTCATCCATGTTTGGAGTGGAAGCTGACCTTGGTTTCAGAAGAGGGGAGTTGTGCTCAAGAGATGGATGCATCAGCTGAATTTTTGGGCAGTGGGATGTGAAGGGGATGGGGTCATTGTTTGGACTGATGGGATCCCCCTTGTCAGTGCAATGAGAGGGGGGGGAGATGGAACACCAAGTGATGGACTGATTAATTCCAAACAGCAGGGGTGATGGGAGAGCAAATGATGAAAGACCCCCCCTGTCAAAGATGAAAGGGGGGGGCAGATGGAATGCTGAGTTGGTTTCTGAAGAGGGGGAGTGAAGGGGTAGTGAGTGATGGTCATTTATATCCAAATGGGGGGGTGGCATGTGATGATGAATCAGAAAGGATTGAGGGGGGAGATGGGACAGCAGGTGACAACTGTTGATCAAATGAGGGGAATGACAATGATTGTGAAATGGCAGGGGAAGGCGATGGAATGGGAGACTTGCTGACATAGTCTACAGTCATTGCCAGAGAATCATCTGCAAAGATTAAGTTAGAATTGTTCTCCCCTATTTTGCCCTCTTCCAATTCCAAATGGTACTGGGGAGCTGGGTACAGGATGGCCATCTGAAATGGCATGAGGGTTTGACTGCAATTTGAAGAGTCCAACTGCATGAGTGGCAAAATTTTGGCCACTATCAGCACCATTCCAAGTGCTGTTGTATGCAGGGTTCATGCACCACCAGCCATGCAGGTCTCCCCACCATGGGAATTCCTTCTGAATACAATCTGGAAGCAATCAGTTCACTGATAGTGGGTGATAAAGGTGTGGCAATGTACCTATAATATTTTTTGTGCTTGTTTTGCTCACAAGATTGTCATAAGTCTGACCAGCACATGTCTGCCCAAGCAACATGATATATTTCTGATATTTCTGCTTCAAGCTGCAAACTCTGTAAGTGTAAACAGAAAAAAAAAGGGGGGGGGGAGGGGAGAAACATACACATCAAGACAACTTCAAATCAGACCAGTGAATATACCCAGGTTGTCCTGAGTGAGGGCACAGATCTCGACAGACTCATCACCTGCTGAAAAAATTACCTTTGCAATCTTCACATATATGTTGTTCTTCCCATGGTGCAACTGCTGCTTACTTCTACCTTCCTCCTGAGCATCCTGCATAGAATCAGAAATGAGCTTCTTGCAAGCTGCTTCATGAGTTTTACACCATTTGATAAGGTGATTGGTTTGTGCAGCATGCACCTTTTCCCATTGAATCCAAATATTTGGCTGCTTTGCAATTGATTTGGTGGATTGCAATGATGGGAGAGCAGGGGAGCCTTGGGGCCATTGCTATGTCAAGTGAGCAGTGAGAAGTGAGTGGTTCACTTATGAAACTCAGCTGAAGTTCAATCAGAGTTTCAATCTCCAGGTTCTTGGCCAGAAACTCACTGAAAAACATGTGAGAAACACACAAACCTCCTTAGACTTTGAGCCAACCTATACTCTTGTCCATCTGACCCAATCCTGTTGATTTTGGTCTCATCTGACCATATAATTCTCTTCCAGTCCTCCACAGTCCAATGCTGATACTTAAGAGCAAAGGCTAACCTCTTCTTCTTGTGACCAGTAGAAAGCAATGGCTTTTTCTTCTTCACCATAGCCCTCAATGAGGCTTCTTTGAGGGTATTTCTCACTGTCTGAGAAGAAACAGGACTGTCAACAATAGAGTTGATGAAATGAGTGGCTTGAACAGCATTTTTGGCCTTGCCAGTAAGGATTTGCTGAACAATAGCTCTCTTGTTGGTAGAGGAAAGCTTGGAAGGGCAACCACCATGAGGCCTAGACCTCTCTGGTTGGATTTCCTGAAGAACCTGGGATACTGTAGACTTCCCTAGACCAGTCTGTGAGGCAATCTTCCTAGTGGACAGGCCAAGAGAGGCAAGAGAGATGATGTTTTGTCTTTGAGAGGTGGAAATGGACTTCATGGTGATGATGAGAAAATGAGCAGATGGTGGTGGGGTTTATATATGTTGGATCATACTCATTACATAAAGGTAACATAATAGAACCCTTGATGGATGTATGTAACAATATAACAGCATGCCAGGGTCAATATATATAATCAAAACTTTAAGTCAAAAAACTGTCTGCATGACATGTCATTTTCAAATGGCTGCTATTCTATCAATTCCTATCCAAATCACTTGATTCATGGACCAATAGAAAGCCAAGAGTAAGTACCTTATTTCATACACTCATGGTTTAGGGCTAGGGTTAGGGGTTATTGTGTTTAGTCATAACTAATGTAAAGCATATAAACATGTGGACAGTTTTTTGAGCCACTGTATCTCCCCCAATTGTGTACCAATTCACCTCAGACTTTCTTTACCTTACTTGGGAACACATCACTGTTCTATTTGTTACCAGCTACCACTGAACAGTGATGTTGGAAAGTGCTACCCTGCATGTGATGTATTTGTAATGTTGTTGTATTTATAGTTCTATGACATCAGCAGTTGTTAGTGACAGTTGCCACCCCTCATGCCCCCTTGTGCTCATTGTTACCCACAACAGGCTTGTGTTTTGCACATATCTCCCTCAACTGTGCACCTATTAGTGCCACATTTTCTTTACCTTACTTGGGAGCACATGATGATACTATGATACTCATACTTAATATCCCCTGTGGAGGTTCATGATTTTATGCCTGAGAATTTATCTACAGAAAAACTAAGTCAAGTAGTACTTCTGTAAATAGTAGCATCAAGGACCTCCAGCACCATATGCAAAGTCTCCTCCTTCTCCTCCTCCTCTTCCTCCTCCAGATTCTCATGAGTGTCTATATCATTGGAATCCATCAACTGGTAGCAAACAGTGTTGATTAATGAGGGTGGTATGATGACATGCAGCTTAGAGGCACTTTCACCAGGGCCTGTTCACACACTCTCACTGAAAGAGAGAGAGCCCTTGTAGCTGGGCAGCTTGGTGATGTCATGCAGGTGCTTGAGGTGTTGGGAGGTGAAGCAACTGTGTATTGAGTAGTAACAAGCTATCTGATGAGCTAATGGGGGGTGGAGAGCTTGCACTTGCTGCTCACTCTCATCCACAAAGCACTCCTTGTCTCTCAAGTACATCAATAGCCTATGGGCTTCAACCTCTAGGTGTTCAATCTCCTCTTGAGCATGCAACAACTTGAAATAATGGCCCATTGTGCTATTTCCAGCCAGTGTCACCCATGGTCATTGTGACACATCATGCTGGGCATCTCGAAGGAGGTTGAATTCAGCAATAAAGGCATATTCAACTACCTCATCCCACTTGAGAATGTGATGGGGGGGATCTGTGGCATGTGCAGCAGTATTATATTGTTTGAGTGCTATGCAAATTGCACTGGAGCACACTTGCAGCACCTTCACAATGTGCTTTTGCATCTTGTATCCTGTAGCTGTGGTGAGTGCCAATGACCAATGTGAAATGATTAGGACCAAATACTCACCAGTACCCACATGGTTCATTTTTGAGAGCTCAAATATCTGTGCAATGACAAGGGCTTCTAAATGGTCCAGCACATGCTGAAAAGTCCTCATTGTGACAAGACATGCAGCATTGTGCCATTCAGGTCACTTGGACATCCAGCAACTGTCAATGTTGAGCTTACTCTTGAGATCCTGGACAATGTGAAGATCTTTGTTGTACATTTCTATGGCATGCTGGTGAGCTGTCTCCACTTTCTGAGTCTTGCATGTGTACATAGCATAGTCCTTCAGGTTGGAAGGTGTTGTGACATCCCATAGTGCAGATTTCAAGTCTAGATCCTTCCTACATCAGTAAATCACTTTTGCTGGCCAGAGCTGTCCAGCACTGGGCAAATTCCCTAGGACTACCAGCTCACAAAGTGGTCTACTGATGTAAGGGGAATTGACTTTAGCAATCAGCAGTGTTATGAGAACTTACTTGCTTGCTTCAAGGTTCACCAATGCCCACCAGTACTCCATCTGTAAGGTCTCATTTAGAGGTTCCATCTCAAGCCCCTCTAAATAGCTTCACTCCTCCTGAAGCCATGCAGTGAACTCAGTATAAGTGGTGACCCCAAGTTCACATTTGAGTGATGGCAACACAAATTCACAGTCCTGTATGATTGATAGTGCTTGCTTATAGTTGCTATATATGAAGTTTGCTACACACATGACTGTTAGAGGACAGTATGGGGGAACATGAAATGCATACTCACATACAGTATACTCACATATACTTCATATGCATCATTATGGGAAAAATATGCATTAGCACACCTCAAAGTTGCTAGAGGTTCAGCTAATTCCTTGGGTGTTTGTTGTGTGTTTGTGGTGAGTTTTTGGCTGAGAATATCAGTATTCAAACTCCAACTGCTGTCATCTAATATGTAGTCCATAGCTGCCATGGAGTCTGAGCTGTCTGCTCCTCCCCTGGCATCACAACCCACCAGATCAGTGACAAAAGCAGTGGTCCCTTGCATTATATGGGAGAAGACTTATGCTGTGCAGACTGATCATCTTATTGAGTGGTGTAGGACCCATGAAGCAGAGCAGAAGAAGTTGTTTTCTGACTCCACACAAGATGCTTGAGAGGAAGGTAGGATTAAGCAACAATTGTGACTTGGGAAGAATGTGATATACATTGAGATCACGAAAGTGATCTTCTTGGTTGATGAGTCCCCCAAATTCCAAGTCTTTGCTCAAGACAATCCAGTTGTTTTTGCTGCTCCAATCCATAGTTGGCTTGACATGTACATGCATATCTTTTAAACAAAAATTCACTGCTCAACTATTACAGTTTAAAAATGAAGTACCAAAAGCAGAATGTGCTACTTGGGCAGACAGGTGCCAGGCACACCTACAAGGATCTCACAAGCAGCAACAGCACAAAAAATATAATTGGTACATGACTATTTCATTCCTAAAGACATTAGTTTACTGATTGTTATCAGCAACAATTGAGAGGGAGTTTCCTTGGTGGGGTGAGTTGCACAGGTGGTGGCACACAAATCCTGCCTACAACAGCACCTGGAGTGCTGCTGATAGTGGGCAGGATTTCACTAGGCATGTGGTTGAACTCTTCAAGCTGTGGCCAAACCCACTGTCTGTAGATTCCATCAATCCTGCTGCAGGCCCACCAAATTCACCTCAGCTGGAAGAGGGTGAAATAGAGGACAACTTTTTTGCAGATGATTCTGAACTGATGCATGTTGACAGAAACCCCCCCTTGTCACACATTGAGACACCATCATTTCCCATACCATCCCCCTCCCCACTCTTCTCTGAGCAAGAGCTGCTGCTGCCTGTTGTTCCATCTGCCAACCCATCACATTTCCCCCATTTTTCTGAACCATTTTTGTTGTCATCCCTCCCTGCTAATTCTGAGCAGTTTTCACTTGCCCCCCACCATCCTTCAATTTTTCTGAGTCATCTCCTGTCATATCTCCTCCCCCCTCTACTTTTGACAGGGTGAATTCTATTAGCTTGAACAACAACCCCCCTCCCTTCATATCCCATCATCCAAAACTCCAGCCAGCATGTCTGTCCCTTGAGCAGGATTGACCCCTCCTTAAACACCAGTCAGCTTCCACTCCAAATATGGACAAGTCTTCTGACTCCAGCATCACTTCATCCAACATGTTTTCAGCACTTCATCTCTCATTGTCTTCCCCCCACAGCATTGCCACTTTCTCTGATGACAGCAATTCCAAGCTGTCATCAAAGCCATCCTGTAAGCATGCACAGGAAACTGCCACTGACAAGCTTTCTTTGGACCTTGCATCTGCATCATTAACTTTCATTAAGCAGTTTCAACAGGCACAGCAGGATAGGTCAGAGGTCAAATGTCACTGGCTTGAGTATGGATACTGAAGGACTTGCCAGAAGGCCACCACTCTTTCAGCTGATTGCAAACACCAACTTACTATGCAACATGAGCTGTTCACACATGAGGAGGCAATGGCAGCTCAAGAGTTGGAGAAGATGAAGCTCACCATCAAGTTGGAGGAACTTCAGGCTCAGAACCTCACCTTGCAAAAAGGTGTAGCTGGCAGTGAGGACCAAGGCCCTTCATCTAGTACTCAAGATGTTTATCTGCTTTGAAAACAGTGTATGACAGAATATTGATCATCATTTAGTATGCATCCCATTCCCCCCCCCCCTAGCTGTATTCTTGTCTCCCCCCACCCCCCATGTATACATCTACTTTGTATTCACACTACAATAGCATGTAGTAGTACATATGAATGTGGATGTTTGTCTTTGCTATCAGTTCATTATCACTTGCTAGATCCCTCTGTTGATAAGCATGCATGCTTTTTGGCAGACTTTGAATCTCCAGTCAGAGCTTAAATATTTGCTCACAAACTCACAACTCAACTGCACTTGAGTTTGCTTGCACATTTTTTCTGCATTTAACTTTGAGCAGCCCTATCGATTGCTTGCTGATGATGGAAAGCACTCACATAGCATAATGAGGATGTGAGCACATTCGACTTGGAGAATGTTGTAGGAAAAGTCCAAGTAGCTGTATAATATCAGCTAGATGGCTTAGGTAACAACAATAAAATGAAGGGAATGAATTGTTCATCCCAAGGGATTCTGGACTGTCAAAACTAGAGGGTGGGACTCAGTGCTTTGTAGTGGTAGTGATTTGTGATGTGCATGGCAGTATGTGAGACATGAGGTGTAGACAAAGTGAAAGGAAACTTGTAGTGACCTTCTGAGTGCCAAAAGGTATCATTCTGTACCTAAGTACAGGGCTTTATAGTCTGGGCAAACATGGAACCTAAGTAAGACAGGGTACAAGTAAAGGAATGTCACATGACAGCACATACACACAAGACAGGCTGGAACAGGGGCCAAGGGTATACTACTAGTGTAAAGGGAACAGAGACCATGGTAAAAGAAAAGAGTCTGAAAGAAAGGACATGACCAGAGCACAGTGGCCACAGGTCCAGCATTGTGTGAGAGGGTGTGAGGGTGTGGGAAGGTAGTGAGGTAGGCAGGAAGATGGCATGCAAGAAGTGGTGGAGGTGAGTGGTCTAGGGACATAATGGTAGTCATGGAATGGTCAATGATAGGGGCTTATGCATCCAGGGAATGTGGATTCCTTACAACATCCTCTCACATGTTTTGAGGTCTTCAAGGCCCAGTCCTTTGGTGTAGACCATCAGGTAAGAAAGTTGACACAATCACTGTAAGGAGAGAGATCTCCTTACTATGGGATTGGGTATTAATTTCTATTTTATTTGTTTTATGGTTTCTTTACTTACTGTTGTGGGTACTATACTTGAGTAGTGTAGTTTGCTTTTTGTGTGCTTAGTCAGTACTTACTTACAGTTTGTCTGTACTGTAAGTTTTTACCAATAGATGAGTTACCCCCAAAGACAAGAACAAGTTATAAGACTGCCCCAGACTGCCCTAGACAGTCTCCTATCCACCTACACTCTCTGCTCAGGATATAGGAGCCCCTTCAGGTCTTACTCAATCCCTCTCAGTTTCTGGTGTTCAATCCTTAATCCACTCTATTATACTTCCTCACATTGCTGGTGAGCATGACCATGAAACACTGGGACCAGGCAGGAATATTGATTCTGCTTGACATCCTTGCCAATAACACTCTTTGCAAGGGTGGTAGAAAACTGACAGCTGATGTCATATCCACCTCCAAGATCAGCCCCAAATACCTTCATCAACCTTGACACAATGGCAATTGGATATTTGGCACTGTGATTTGAGTTTATCATTAATTCTGCTGTAATGAGAGATATACTCACAGTTCTCTGCTCTGTACCATATCAGCAATGAGCAATGACATCCCATGCCAGCAAATGGCCAGGAATATCCCACTATCATCATAGACTCCCCATGTCTGTTGCATCTTCTGCTTGTCCATGTTCTTCCAATGACCAGTGCATGGATTCTCATCTCCTGTCTGACCAACTGTGCATGAAGATGACTACAAGAGAATTCAAACTCAAACTGACCTTGATGCCCTTGCTTGTAATTTGAATGGGAGCACTTTGGGAAAAAGAATCAACAAATTCACAAGAGAGGTAGCATGTTGTTGGTACCTTTTGAGTTGTAGGCAGCATTGTGTGAGTCTTCATCTTCCACAGTGCAATGGAGTATACATTTCAAGGAATCATTACCATCCATAGCATATAGGATCTTGAACTTGAGACAGGGCTTGTCTTTCAACTTGTAGGTGCACACAGGACATGCATACTGCAAGTGCCAGTCATCAGATGTCCTAGACAATGCTTCCATAGCAAGGGCTTCCACTCCATTTAAGATGTTGAGGTATAGATCAAGTGTGATGGAGAACTGACAGGATAAGTAGTGCCAGAATGCAACCTGTTGTGTATCAGTAGACTGCCAGATCCAAGATGAACTACTTACACCTTGTACATCACAGATGGTCTTGACAAAGGCCTGAATGGAGAGATGCAGACTATGGAGGTGAGCAACACAGTATAGTTCAAGAGCATTGATCATGATAGCCATGGAAGGTCTGATTTGGGAGCACAGCACGAATCCTTGCCTCACAAGTGTGGAGGTGATGTAGGAGTCATCTGCACTGATTACAAGATTCACTTTCTCAGTGCCTAAATGGTTGTCATCAGTAACACCCTTTGCACAGAACTATAATGGCCCACAAAACATGTCCACCACATGCACTCTTGAAGTTCCAGTGCTTGATCCATTTCCCAGATCCTCAGCCTCCATGCTCTCCACAAAATGCCCCCTAGCTGGCATTGAGGCTTGAGCATGGCTCCATTCCAGGTAAGAGCTAGTGAGTGCAGGCATTTGCAAATTGAATATCTGACTGCATTGAATGATTCAATCTTGGCATGTGTGATGATCAATGCACTTTGTGCATTTTTCTGACATGCATGGTACATACTCAGTTCAGAATGATTTTCAAGTAAGTTCATGATCTTACCCTGCTTCAAAATCCGAATACATATCTCTTATCAAGTCACTCAGCTCCCCACCTGCATTGCTAATCTCTAGGCTGTGAGTAATGTCCAACACACCATCAAGAATGGCCTCCTCACAATCCTCTCAGCTATCCAAGTTATCAATATATATCTCTGTCCTTCAGCTTGACTGCAATGCTTGCATGTTGGCCAGTGCCTCTGGTGTCATCTCTTCATCAGGGTAAGTTCCTTTACTCTTTTGGGTGGGAATCACAGATGATACTCACTGCCAATTCTCTCTGCCTGGTCATTGTGGGCTTCTGCTGCCTTTGCTGCAAGTATCTTCTGGTTGTAAACTGTATGCATAAGCCAAGTGAACACAACTCCTTGCAACCCTGCTGAGCAGACTTCTCACACTAGACTGAGG
Organism: Pisolithus orientalis; assembly: GCF_024613125.1. Taxonomy (NCBI): domain Eukaryota; kingdom Fungi; phylum Basidiomycota; class Agaricomycetes; order Boletales; family Pisolithaceae; genus Pisolithus; species Pisolithus orientalis. The sequence continues at coordinate 41,847 of NW_026260840.1, read as the reverse complement.
GAAAGGTGAGTTCTATTCCTTGGTTGCTTTATCTGTGAATTCCCTAGGCTCATCATTTGTTCATGGCTCCTACACAAGCTTGACATTTACCATGTGATCATATCACATACTTGACAGCTTATTAACCTCCTTGTTCCAATACCTCCAGTGCACTGTTCTATCAGCTTGATAACTCAATGAGTGAAGAGTCCTGCTCATGCTCTGGCCTATCCCATTTCCACTCCTCTAGCACACTTCATGAGTTGCTAGAGTCAATGTGGCTCTCAGGTAATTAATCTTTTTCTATCTGCCATGGTGATTGCTACTAACTATGTATTGTCTACAGATATCAACTGCAACATGGTCACTTGGACTTGGACAATGACAGAAGAGTCTATAACATTTTCACACATTACCCAGACACCACATACACCTCAGATCCACATGCCATCACACATACTACAGGCATCACCCAGGTCAAGGATGCCTGTGTCAATGGTTTCCTCCCACTTGGTGACTAGCCCAACATCCACTCCTAAATCTCATCACTCACCCAAGTCAACTCCCCCCACCCAACAGCTGGCACTGGTGTCACACACTAAAGGTGTTTGGTGAGGTGGACATGGATAGAGCTGATGAATGGAGATGAAGACCATAGCCCTCATGCAAAGAAGGACAGCCAGAAATGTTGGCAGTCATCCCTTGCACAAGAACAAGTTGTCAATGCCAAAGAAAAAGGAAGGAAGCAAGTTAAGTGCTGATAAAAATTCTTAAGCACCTGTGTATGGCATTCTGGTTTTTGATGTATCTCCACCAATTCCACAGATACTGACACTGTTTCCACACTCACTTATAGTGCTCAGCCATGTGATCCTACCTTCTGAAATTGGAAAGGATCTGTACACTCCACACATTTCTACAGCACTCCCTCCAAAAGATGCTCATTTCACTAATTCTTCTGATATGGCTGCCTCCACATCAATCACTTCACTTGTCCCCTTTGCTAGGGACCATGGCTACATATATCTACCAGGAGTTCCTACCAGCTTCCATCCTGAAGTGTCCTGGTAGCATCCCATCCTTGTCTGCCCCCTCTCAGCCCATCCAGCTTGGACAGCATGTTTTTTTTGTCAGTATGACCTCTAGGAGGACATTCTTTGGTCACCTCAGTTCTGTCATTCACTTGGAAAGGTCTTATGTGGTTGTTTCAGTCTCTCCATTCCAAGAAGCATATGGATCCTTCCTCCCTGCTCCCTGCAATGTCTTCATACTGGTCTCATCCATCATTCTTCCAAAATTGCAACAGCTACAGTATAATCTACTGTTCTCCACTCTCTCTGATTGCATAGAAGATGCTCCCCCTTCATCTTCTCTTCCAACAGAGCCTCATTCATGAAGTTTTTATTTGCTTCACTGAGAGGACAGTTGGGGGGGGAAGTTGTGATCCCATATGCTCCTGTTACCCCACAGACCCCCAAAGCTTGACCCCTGTTGACATCTGACTCACCCTGTCCACTTTTGGATGTACTATATTGGCATCAGATCAGCACTGCCTCTTTGTCATCCCACCTTGGCCTAGAAGCAATCTCTTTGAGATGTGACATGCACAGCCTCCCCCTAATGTGATTCCAGTGTGCTTGCCCAGTTCCTGACATTACTTGACTCATACTTTGACATTCTGACTGTCCTTGACTCACCTATTGCCAATACTTACCAATCTTTTGACTTTGCTTACTGATTCTTCACTTTTTGGCTTACTTATCCTTACCAATGCTCACCAATGCTTTCTAAGATGATTACCCACTGCTTACATCCCTTACTTATCAGTTACAAATCACTTACCAAGTGTTTGCACCTTGTTTTCCATAGGCAACAGCCCCTGTACTGTATATAAATCACTGTACTTAGATAGCTGAATAAGAAGAAGGCATCAGAGAGCCCCTCTTGCTCGCAATTTATCATCTCTCAGTAATTCATTCAGCAGCTTTGATAGTTGAGACTTTATTAAGGGTCTAACTATCATCTACTTCACTTATTATCATCAATCATCAATCAGCTTTGCTCCAAGTCCTCCCTGAGCTCAGTGCAGCTCAGAGCATTGAATTAAGTGTTAATCCATCCTTCTGTAGGCTGACAGCAGTCTACCCCATCACATTCTATTGCATTCTTGCTCCCTCTTTGTCAGGAGCACCCCCAACCCTCAGCAATCATCTTTAAGTGTTGCAGCTCACAAACACCCACCCAAATCAAGGGTTCTACCATCTAGGTACTGTGTAGGCACACCACCACTTGCTTTCACTGTCTTTTGTGTTGGTTTTGGTTGGTTTCCACCACTGAACCATACTTTGACTCACACTGGCCCCAAGCAGTCCCCCACCCACAGCTCCATGCCCTGTTCCATTTTTCCTCTCCACTTTCCTTGGCCCCATCCATTGACATTTCTGCCTCCTGACACCATGGACAGTATTGATGGCTACTATGTCATCACAGTAGGACAAGAAGTTAGCATTTTTTTCCACTTTCAGATAATATTTATCTATACAGATAACAATCAGAAGGCTGGTGGTTCAGGTGCATGTCACTGGCATGCCTGACAATAGTAATAAGAGGTTCAAGACATTTGCCACAGCACTGCAAGCTTATACTACCAGCTACAATGCAGGAATTGGTGTATGTGACTCTAGTTCCTAATGGGCCATTTTGGCCTGAGTCTTTAGATGATATCCTCAGTCATATCAAGCCTTCTTCTGCAGCCAGTAGTTCTGACAAGTTGTGGTCCCAAGTAGCTAAAACTGAGTTACTGTAGATGAGTCATGTCAATGCAATTATGTGATACACCTCATGTCCAGCAAGAGAATGCCTTCATAGCTTATAACCTGGGCTTGAGTTGGAATGGAAGTGGCTGGTAATTCACTGTCAGAAGACTCCTACTTGTGATATGTACTTTCTAGCCAGTAGTATGTACCATCTAGTACTAGTATATGTAGGTATTCTGTTACAGTGTGTACATGTTCTCAATGTAGGTATGTACATATATTGGCAGTTGCAAGACTCACAAAATATGGTCTTTGCTATGGTGTTTGCTATGATGCACTGGCTCTCCATTGCATTCTTGAGACACTAGCATTAAGCCAGGTGCATGCTGGGCACTTATCAAGTTAGAATATACATGTAGTACCAATGTCTCAGGGTTATCTGTGCTCAATAGAGGTATATGGATCACAAGGCTCACAAAACATGGTGTTTGCTGTAGTGTTCACTATGGAAATGTTTGGGTTTCCATTTTGTTCTTGAGGCTACTGGCATGTGATGGCAGGATTGTGTGTGCAGAAATATATCATGTTTGAATCTATGTATCAGCATGTAGTAGTGACATCTCAAAGAACTTCACTTCTGAAGCTACATTAACACACATGTCATAGAAACTTCCTAATGAGGTGGAAGGCACTTCCATCTGTGCACCATGAGAAATCCCATGAAGGCAGGATAAAATCTCCTTTCCTTCCTTGATATGGGCCCTCATTCCTGCCCAGAAGTGACTGAGCACTGAAGGATCAGACTTTGACCATACAGATTCCTTCAAGATCTCCAACTCATCTGGCCATCAGTCTTCTGGCTGCCAGTCCACATGCCATAGCTCTATAGCACACCTGATGGGAGTGAGAGTTTCCACCAACAGAGCAGCAGTACACCTGATGGGAGCAAGAGTTTCTGCTGACATAGCAGTCTTCTGAGAGCACTTTGATGATTCTCACTGCCTATAACATCAGATCAGTGGCACCTCATTCAAAGATGTGAGGAAGGCCTACTGGAGTCTTGTCCTACAAACCACACAGTAAGTTTTATTGGGTCAAAAACTGATGGCACTCACCCTGTACTTACCTTGCAACTCAGAGGTGTGCCTTTTCATTCTGTGCCTTGCAGACCCTGTGTAATAGCATCAGAGAGCCAACTGCATGAATGGGTGATTATACATACCCAGGCTTTGAGAACCAATGTTGAGTAGTGAGCTGCTGATGATCACTATGGTCTGACTGTGAGCATTTAGCCTTGGATGGTTTCTTCTTCACTGTAAATATTTAGCCATGCTTTGAAAGGCCAAGTCAGGTTGTATAAAAGACTTACTTGAAGCATGCAGTGATTGACAGTCTTTTGATAGGCCAACTATATGCTACTTATGTATTTGAATGCTTACTATTGCCCATAGGTTTTCAGCAAATTTCACACTAATTTCTCTGAGCTGATGCTCATGCTATGACTCAACACATTCCTGCTGGGTAGAGGCACTCTTGCTTGGTATCCCAGTAGGTCTAACTGTCACTGATCTATCCTGAGTGTAGTTGTGGTGTGTACCATGCAGCTGGTGTGAGACCACCACACCACTCAAAGGTTGTATAAAGTATGGATATTTGACCATCTTGGTAAGTAACTTGTTGACAGTACAATGGTGATGAACCATACATTGTAGTTCCACATACCCTATAGTGTGTGTCATCCACTGGTAGAACCCTATCTCACCACCATGTGCATGTGATGTGATATGGTGTGGTGTGATTGTATGTTGCAGTGTTGCATGCCTTCATTCCACAAAATTTTCTGAAGGTACTATCTGTTGTCTGGTTTCAGTGTGGCAACATGGCTTACAACTGAGCCTCTAGGTGCCCCAAATATATGGTGTTGTTGGCTGCATCCATGTGATTCAAATGTAAGATGTGTACAATGTCAATCAATAAATATTGTGTTGTGCTGATGTCAGAGTGATATTGGACTTTCAAGTGGCATGAATGATCAACACATATCCTGCCAGTGTGAAAATATTCTGGTGTGTCAGTGTCTTCCTCTCAGACCTCTCCCCTCTGCTCTCAGTGCTGTTAGTATGAACCATGCTGGTGATGATCCTCAACCATCTGATATGGCTCTGTCTAATCCTATTTCATTTCTTGATATGCTCAACAGTGAAGATTTCCCCCTCACCAGCCTTAGTTATGGTAATATATATTTTGCTTCCATTGAATTTTTTGCTCAACTGCATGAGCTCAGCACTCATCATGAGACAACTGTTGTCACACACCAAAGGTGTTGTGGACATGGTTACAGCTGACACTGCCTAACTCATTGACAAGTTGCATGCAATGCCCATGCCATGCAGATGAAGACTAAAGGCCTCATGCATAGAAAGACTGCTGCATGTTAGCAGTCATCCTTTGCACAAGAACAAGTCATCAGTGCTAAAGAGAAAAGAGGAAGTGAATTAAGCATGCATTAAAAGTTTTTAGCACCCATGTATGGCATTCTGGTTTTCATTGTATCTCCACCATTTCCAAAGATATTGACTCCATTCTCACCCTTGCTTAAAGTGCTCAGCCACATGATTCTGCCCTCCAAATTTGGGGAGGATCCTCACACCCTATGCATTTCTACAGCACTCCATCCTTCAGACACTTGTTTCACTAAGTCCATCAGAAATGGTGGCCTCTTTGTCAATCATCTCACTTGTCTCATTTGCCAGAGACAATGGCTATGTATATCTGCCAGGCATTCCCACCAGCTTCCATCCTGAAGCCCCCTGGTTCATCCCATCATTGTCAGCTCTGTCCCATCCCATGCAGCTTGGTCAGCATGTTCTCCTTGTCAGTAGGACTTCCAGAAGGATGTTCTTTGGTCACCTCAGGTCTGTCACTCAGTTAGAAAGGTCTTATGTGGTTGTTTCTGTCTCCCCATTTGATGAAGCATATGGATCATTCCTCCCTGCTCCCTGCACCATCTTTATTCCAGTCTTGTCCATCATTCTCCCATGTTGCAAGAGCTGCAGTACAATCTACTGCTCTCCAGCCTCCCTGATCACATCCATGATGAGTATGATGTGCATCTTGCCTTCTTACTGCAAGATCCAGCAGAAGACATCCCCCCTTCTCCTTCTCCTCCATCAGAGCCCCATTCATGAAGCTTTTGTTAACTTTGCTGAGAGGATGAAAGGGTGGGAGACATGATCACTTATGCTCCCATTGCCCCACAGACCCCCAATGCCCTAGCCCTTTGATGCTTGACTCATGCCCTTCAATTCTGGAATTAATACTTCCCTATCTGGAAACACCATCCATCTGTCATACCATCTTTGGATCTAGTGATGTCTCTGCCAAGATCTGACTTGCATCACCACCCCCTAATGTGATATCAGTGTGCTTACTCAGTTTCTGCCATTATTTGACTCATTCAGTGATATTTTGACTATCCTTGACTCGTTTATTGCCAATACTTACCAATCCTCTTTTCTTGCTTACTTTTCATTCCTTGCTTACTCATCATGATTACTCAGTCCTTACTCATTACTTACCAAGCATTTGTGCCTTGTTTGTCATAGGCTGCACTCCCCCCCACAGTATCCCCATGTACTTAGCTACAACAAAAGAAGCAATTCAGAAGTCACTCAGCAGTCAGTTCAGCTCAGCTCAGCATAACTCATTGTTGACATTTGAGGTTCCATGAGGGGGTCTATCTGTCATCATCCATATACTTGGTAGTTGAGGCTCCATCAAGGGTCTATCTACCACCATTTTCTATCTGAAGTATCATCTGTGCTTGGTCAGCACACATGCTTAGTCATCCATCCACTCCTGTGTAACTCATCATTGACTTGCACCAGGATCACATTTTATTGAAGTCCATTACTCCAGAATACTTTCAGCTGAACACCTTTGCTCTGTTCAGCATCCCCCATCCAGTCATCACTCACTTGTCTGCTTCTGCCTAACTTGTTGACAACTTGTGCCAGGAGCACTCCACTTGAGGTCCCCACCCCACATTAGATTTCTTCTGCCCTCCAGGTTCCACAGAGGTACACCACCACTTGCTCTATACTTGTCTTTTGTGTTGGTTTTGGTTGGTTTATACCACTATTCCACACTTTGACTCACATTGGCTTGAGGAGAAATGAGGCCATCAGTATTGAAGTCACAGGCATCATCTTGTTTATTTGCCCAATCAAGCAGGATCTTGCATTCATGGATGGTGGGTGGGCAATCTGTATGAGATAGCCATGCACAGAGTCATGCACCTTTGAGATATGAATGGAGCATTGTGCTTTCAAATTCCCCTGAAAGCCACACATTGCTTAGTCTTCAGCATCAGTAGATTATGAAGAAAAACCAGACTCACCAGTTTTATGGTTAGTGGGAAGGCATTGAAGTATTCCAATGAGCTGCTTGAATGGGAATGTCCACCATGAGTGGACCAGCCCAAAAAGCAGAAGGTAGTCATGGATATGGAGCACCATATGATGATTTCATCATAAACTAAAAGTAGGGGTGGATCTGCTGCAAACCTCCAATGTAGCAGGCTATGCATGAGCAATATGCAGATGCTCATTTTGATACTTGTTGTTCATGCACAGGCCAGGTATACTGATGAGACAAGGTCCATTGTATGGTCAAGGGCTATTTTAGCATTCAGACTCACATCACTGATCCCCCAGATGCTGATCAGAATGATTGGTATATAGACTGTGATAAGCAACTGCCACTCATTAGCCTTGATCATGCCTGCAGATGCATCACCAAAATTTGTCAGGACTGAGCCAAGCCAAGAAGCTCTTGAGGTATCTCAAATGATGTCTCATATTCTTGCAAGAACCTCACTTGTGTTGAGCTTAGTTCAATGTTCTGCAGAGAGGGGCTTCCAAGAGCACTAGTGATTTCTCAGTAATGAGGTCATAAAGTACTACATGTACTTACCCACTGTATGGGTGCTCTCACATAATCAACCTTGTACAATCTCATTTGCTTCACTGGCATACAGTCTAAGGTCTTGCAGACATACTGCAATGAGTGTGAATTTTTCTGGCCAAGAGCTTCTTGGAGTTTCTCCATGAATCCTATGAACTTGAGCAGGATCATCTGGTGACACAACTTGGGTGATGAGCAAGGCTTGGATGGCTGACACTTGAGAATCTCCTTTGTAGTCATGGTGAGCTCACTGGTGATATGGGGATCAAGTGGCTGGAGCACAAGATGGAAGGCAGGTGAAGTCTGGGTTGATGAGGTGCTTTCAGTAGTAAGGCCAAGGAGGCTTTGAACATGGTGCTGAACTAAGCCTTGAGGATGCAGTGCATAGAATCAAGAATGAGCTGCTGGGCTGGGTCCCAATACAGCAGTCACCACAGCTCTGACCAATGGTACCCAATTTTCAAAGTCAACCCTGCCATAGTTGTTTTTATGGTAACAACTACATGCACCACAGAAGAAATGACTGCCAATGCCAGCTAGTGCAGTGAGATGATGAGTGGCAGGGAGATCACAAACAGCAAGGGTGATTGCACAGTGCATGAGCCTTCCATTAGGATGGTTGGCAGTTTGTGAGTACCAGACACCTCTCCCATGAAGTGGCCAAATTGAGTATGAGCAGATGAATGTAGTGGTTGAGGTTCTTGAGTGAAGGCTGTTTGGGGCCAGGGATAATACCTGCTAGGTACATATTCTCTGGCTTGTACCTTCTGTTGAGTGGTAAGTTAAGACATGCCATGGAAATAATTCCCAACAATGTGCTTAGTGCCTTGTAAATTCATGCCTTCATGGTTGAAAAAGTCAACATGAAGCACAAAAGCATACCAACCCTCTTTGCCTCTATCAACAAACAGTTTCCCAGACTTTGGACTGCTAAACTTCATAATGCAATTTGGCCTTGAAAGGGTTCTTGATGAAATGAGGCTGAGGCAAGGACAAGGAAGCGAGAAGGCTTGTCACAAGGCCTCATCCATCATTGTCTCAATATCCCTCCAAGATAGTAAACTGGTGACATAGTCATTGAACTGATTATAAACAGAAGCCTTCTTCAGGTGGCATTCATCATTTGGTTTCACATCCAGCAACAGCTCACTACATTGAGTCTCCATTTTTGGATGATGAGTGCAGTGTTCAGGGTAGACAGGAACATCAGAACCAGGGGGGTATGGGGGGGGATAGGTATAGTGACAGGTGCATATGGTGTTGGAGATATATTCTCCCCTGTCTTCTCACTTCTTTTGGTGCGATGTTTGGCCACTTACATAAGCCATTAGAGCGCACTTACTACACAGTCATTACACTGTTCCCTCAGTAGATTGTTCACTACTGAGGGTAAGATCACCATTCATTAGCAGTATTCTACTTACTGACTCCCTGTAGTTGCCTACAGGTATATGCAATATATCAGTAGATTGTTCACTACTGAGGTTGCCTACAGCACCCTTTTTCAATATATGGCATATGTGGTAGTCTTGCAAGTAAGGTTGAATTGTGTGAGTATGCTCTCTATAGTTGTTGGTATCTGCCTGATAATGCCTTCATGAGAGAGACTGAGTGACCTATCAGGGCATTGAAATGCAAGATATAGTAATAACAAGAGTGCACTGATAATGAAGTTGCTACTGTGTTGGCTCATGCCCATTACAATGCTACACACCACCCCAATGACAAGGGCAACCTGTGCAACGAATATCCATATGCTTGATTGGTGGTTGATCATTTTTACCTGTGTATTGATATCAGTGCACATGTTCTAAATTGGAAGGGAGAGAGACTTACTGGAGTCAAATTGCACAGCAGATTGCAATCCAGTGGAAGATTGTGCAGAATCCCTTGACTGAAGCTTGAGGGCAAGGCCTGTTGAGAGCATCAGTAACATCTTGCTTGTGGGACTTGACAAAATCAGTGTTGCATTTGATACCCTCCATGTTGCTGTAGAGGACTGCCATCTCTGTTCTGAGTGCAGCAATGCATGCACCAGAATTATCAAGTAAGAGGCAGGAGCATTTATGGACAGGAGCCTCAATGTTGGATATTAACTTGAGAGCCTTAACCAAGTGCTGATTGTGAGCCTTCTTGGACACCTTTGAGCTGGAGGAGCTGGAGGGGAGTTGTCCAACTTGAGGCACAGGAGGCTATCAGCAATGTCAGCAATGGGGAGGGGCTCTGGAAAGCTGGTAATGATGCATTTGCTGGGTCCTATTTCTTGGTAATCAGCATGGGATTCCCACAACTTACTGACCTGGGTGTCGGGATCAGGTCCATTATCTGTGAGTGACAGGCCAAAGAGATGACTAGCAAGTTCATTGGGGTGAGGACCTGTGGGGCATAACTGCATCTAGAACATTCTCCCCTGACATGGTTGAGGCATGCCAGTAAGAATCATGTTTCCATGAGCGCACCATTGGTGTTCTTCATGATACATTCCTCACACATGCACCACTTGAGCAGGCATGAGGCAGGCATGCTTTGTGACCTATCAGCCACAAAACAGGCATGTAAGTCAAGTACTTACCTTCATGTTGACACAATAGCTCTTTGTGGGTCTTCTTTATAAAGAAAAATGTGAGTCCACATAACCTCATAGAGAACTGAGTGTGTTGCATTGTTAGGCTCATCATGCATGTTTGTGATAAGACTTGCCTTTTTTGAACTACACCTGCTTGCTGTCACCACTGGCTTGTTGTTGCCACTGCAGGTATGGCAGGCTGCAGGGAAGAACATGATATACCTATTGAATGATTACAATGGGTGAGCCCATATATTACAGATATATGATGACACCATTTTCTAGGTTGGAATCAACTTCATCAAGGTGATCATCACCAACCTAAACCAGTTGTCTCCTCATGCCTGCTTGGCCAGGTATCCCTCACCATATCCTCACTAGTACATTCATCTTTATTCTTGTGAACCACCTTTGCCAAACCCACTAACTATATTGCTAATCCTTTCAGTATCTCCATGTCACCCACACTGGCAACTATTTCTTCCAAAGGGTGAGGTGGGGGTGTCAGCACAGGAGCTGGCTTCTGCACTGGGAGATGAGAACACCAGTAGGTTACCCATGGGATAAGCACCCCACCAAGTAAGTTCTGGCATTCCATCAGCACACCTTTCTTCACTAATAGTAAATTTGACCATACCATTTGTAAACTGAGTCCAAGCACCAAAAGGAAGGTGGTGAGTGTGATCATCAACCTCAATGTTGACCAGCCTTCTGATCTCATGGCCAATTTATTAGAAGTGTATTGGTGAGTCCAAACCTTGATAAGTGACTTTTTATGACCTGATGCAGGTGAAGCACTCATGATGATGCAACAGCCCCCAACATCATGTGCCTTGCAGGTGGTGAGATATGAAGAGTGTGAAAATATCACTGTGCATATGGTAATTGTTTGAACTAAGCCCATTTTTGAGTGGGCAAATTTCACTAGCATCTCACCTGACCTTCTTTCAAATAGGTATATGCTGCTGTTGTCACTACCACCTACAATAGTTTTTGACTCTTCTCTGAAGGCAACCTGATTGGGTACAGGAATGCACTACAGCTCAGTAACAAAATACTGGATCAGTGTGAGTCAAAGGGTGGTTCAGTGGTGAAAACCAACCAAAACCAACACAAAAGACAATGAAAGCAAGTGGTGGTGTGCCTATGCAGTACCTAGATGGTAGAACCTTTGATTTGGGAGGGTTTTTGTGAGCTACAACACTCAAAGATGAGTGCTGAAGGGTTGGGGGTGCTCCTGACAAAGAGGGAGCAGGAATGTAATAGAATGTGATGGGGTAGACTGCTGTCAGCCTACAGAAGGATGGATTAACACTTAATCCAATGCTCTGAGCTGCACTGAGCTCAGGGAGGACTTGGAGCAAAGCTGATTGATGATTGATGATAATAAGTGAAGTAGATGATAGTTAGACCCTTAATAAAGTCTCAACTATCAAAGCTGCTGAATGAATTACTGAGTGATGGTGAAAAATGTGAGCAAGAGGGGCTCTCTGACACCTTCTTCTTATTCAGCTATCTAAGTACAGTGATTTATATACAGTACAGGGGTGTTGCCTATGGAAAACAAGGTGCATATGCTTGGTAAGTGATTGGTAACTGATGAGTAAGGAATGTAAGCAGTGGGTAATCATCTTAGAAAGCATTGGTAAGCATTGGTAAGGATAAGTAAGCCAAAAAGCAAAGAATCAGTAAGCAAAGTCAAAAGATTGGTAAGTATTGGTAATAGGTGAGTCAAGGACAGTCAGAATGTCAAAGTATGAGTCAAGTAATGTCAGGAAGGGGGAGCATCTTCTGCTGTATCTTGCAATAAGGAAGCAAGATGTGCATCATACTTGTCATGGATGCAATCAGAGAGAGTGGAGAACAGTAGATTATACTGTAGCTGTTGCAATTTTGGAAGAATGATGGATGAGACCAGTATGAAGACATTGCAGGGAGCAGGGAGGAAGGATCCATATGCTTCCTGGAATGGAGAGACTGAAACAACCACATAAGACCTTTCCAAGTGAATGACAGAACTGAGGTGACCAAAGAATGTGCTGTCCAAGCTGGATGGGCTGAGAGGGGGCAGACAAGGATGGGATGCTACCAGGACGCTTCAGGATGGAAGCTGGTAGGAACTCCTGGTAGATATATGTAGCCATGGTCCCTAGCAAAGGGGACAAGGGACAAGTGAAGTGATTGATGTGGAGGCAGCCATATCAGAAGAATTAGTAAAATGAGTGTCTTTTGGAGGGAGTGCTGTAGAAACATGTGGAGTGTGCAAATCCTTTCCAATTTTGGAAGGTAGGATCATGTGGCTGAGCACTACAAGCAAGTGTGGGAACAGTGTCAGTATCTGTGGAATTGGTGGAGATACATTGAAAACCAGAATGCCATACACAGGTGCTTAAGAATTTTTATCAGCACTTAACTTGCTTCCTTCCTTTTTCTTTGGCATTGATGACTTGTTCTTGTGTGAGGGATGACTGCTGACATTTCTGGCTGTCCTTCTTTGCATGAGGGCTATGGTCTTCATCTCCATTTATCAGCTGCATCCATGTCCACCTCACCAAACACCTTTGGTGTGTGACACCACATCACATGATTGCAAGATGCTTGAGAGCATGTCAATGTTGTCAAAAAAACTGAATGTCATCAAATGGAGGCAGTGCTGCACATAATCACAGGCAACAACATTGAGTAGCATGCAGGCCTGTGCTAGCATGGTGATATCAGAAATGTTGCAATACCCAAGAATATGTTGCTTGATCTCCAGAGGCATATGATACATGGTTGAGACTGGATTTCTCACTGGCCAGTGCACACAATTGCACACATTATATACATGTTGATGCAAGGGGTGTGAGGGGGCCCCCTTTACTGAACATGACTGTGTGTGGCACCTGTTGAGGAGTTGAGCTTAAGGGGTTGCAGAGCACCAGCCAGTGGCTGGCCACACAGTGACCAAGGATGTGTTGTGTGACCTCTACTGATGCAACTGAGCAAGCCAAATGTTGCTACAGACACCTATGAATGAACTAGAATTGTGGTTGATTCTGTCACAGACACAAAACTACAGTAAGGGAAATGCTACATTAGGTGCAGGCAGGATCCCCATCCCCAACCAGGGGAAACTGGTTAGCCAACCTAAATAGTGACATCTGTGAGGACAAGAAGGTGCATGCAACAAAATACATACACCAATAAGACATGCATGATATCCTGGAGGTCATCCACCACATGAATGTGTACAGGGGTCATGTGACTGGCATGCACCTGCACAAAAATGTAGGAAGTGTCCCTGTGCTGCTGTCATGACCATGTGTTCATTCTAAGTCCTCACTTACTCCACACCCCTTTCTGCCGGTCATTCACTCACTCTGCACCAACTTCACCCACCTTCTGTCATTTACAAACCATCTCTGCTCTGACTGCTGTCAGACTTCCACTACTCTCCTACCAGACCACACAAACTGCTCTCTGAGGAGTCATGTGACTACCCTTCAGACTTCTCCCTGACAGCACACAGTCAGGTACTCTGCAGCATGTGCACTGCATGGTCCAGCACCTGGACTGTTCCCTTTTTTGGATGTTCTATGTTACCTGTTTGTATGTCCTCCATCCACCCTTCATTTGTCATCTAGGAAGTTATACTTGAAATTTTACAAGTCTCCATATGTCAGTTCCAATTCCAATTATTGTACCTCTGTAGTAGTATAAAAGCATGTATCAAACTCCACTGTTCTTCAGTATGAATATCAACTTAGTTCCTACTCCCTCTGTCTCCATCTTCTGCCTGTCAGAGTTACCTCCAACTTTCCATCTATTCTCTCCCTCTGAAATATAAGGGCTGAGATTGTGCAAGGGGGTAGCACACAAGCTAAACCTGATGCCCTCACTCTGCTCCACCTTTGTCTTGGTGGATTTCATTCCTGCCAACACTCCACCAGTCAGAGTTCAGTTCCTTTCTGTCAGACTTGCTTCCAAACCTCTCCCCAGACCTTATCTAGCATTGGAGTTGGTTAGAGTAGGCACAGACTTGACAGCCACACCAGATGACAGGCTAAATTGAAGTACATGATATAAATGCAGTGCTCAACTTCCACACAAGTTGTAGTGATCTCAACATCTGTGGCAAACAGGTACTGGGTGCCTGAGATTCTGATGTCATTGTTGCCAAACACATGAAGATTCAAATGGCAAGGGTCAGACCTGGGGCCAAGCAGGAAGCCCCATACCCAATAACATATGCCATTGCCATGGGCAGGTGACTGAGAGGACATAATGCTGTGATACTGATGTCAACAATGAATGTAATGCAAGGCTGCAATGCCAAATGACCAACCTGTAGATGAGAGAAAAAACAGGAAGCAGGCGATGGGTGTGTAGACACAGCAGGTAGAGGTGAACCCAGCAATAGGAGCTCTGCTCCCCATCATGGTAGGGGTCCCCCTCAAGAGACATGCCAGGGCACTTATCATCAATGTCATTGATCACCCCATCACAAAGCCCCCCCTCCCCCCTCCCCAATGTACTTCAGATAATCAGATTTAGTAGCATACAACAGACAGAGAGCACTCTCACTATCAGTGACACAATGCTTCATCACATGAGCATCTGCAGTCTCGCCATGCTAGAGTGACCTCTGAAAACCTGCACACCTTATGTAAGTGATAAGAAAATCTTCCACAGCAGCACAGGCAGTCTACAGCTAAGGGCAGCCAAGAATACACAGTGCACCATGGCAGTGGATGACTATAAGTGAAAGGCAGAGCACATAGTGGTCAGATCTGCACCATGCATAAGAGTGATAGGCATACCAAACATGATTTCTTGTTGGCAGTACTTGACTTGTCATAACCGAGACCCCTGCATTTGAGGGGATTGCATGGAGCAAGGAGTGGCACACACAGCATGCAGATCTCACATGCAGTGGTGAGGAATATGGACTTTCTATCCCCTCTGATGGAGTAGTGAAAAAGAGCAAAATGGACTTGAACAATTGCACCACACAACATGCAATGATAGTCATCAGGGTCAATGGTGATGCCATTGACATCAAATGCTGGCAGAGGTGACATGTAGTGTGTCAATGCAGCACATTCAAGAGCCTCTTTGAGGGGATCCTGTACTGGCCAAGCCAGAGTTGCATTCTCTGACAGATGCTCATGAGAGGCAGCAGATGCAGGAGTGGATGGAGAAACAAACCATTGTGTATGATGGTGTCTGCATCATCCCCATCATCCTTTTTCTATAATCACAAAGATTACATTGCTAGTAGCACAGCACTACCCTTGGCATTATGTCTTCAAGTTATATCCTAGGGATGGAGGTTGCTCACAAAATCTGTGGCATCTTCAATAGGCCATGGCAGGGAATGTGACATTATATGAGATCAACACACTGGCTGCAGTGGACATGCTCAAAGACATGTTGATGCCACAGACAGTGCAGACCTTGAGCAGCATTCTGGCGATCACATTTATCAGAATGAAACATGTCCTGACAGATTGGCTATCATGTACCTTTCAAGTGCAATGGGATATCATGTACAAAGCCCTGAGATGGTTGCAAGAAAACAATGTGATCTACAAGGACATTAAGATATGCCCTGAATGTATGCTCACACTTCTGAAAGACAGCATACCTGGGGAAATAGGGGTGATGATTCACCATCAGGAGAGCAAAGATGCAGCTGTTCAGGAAAGAGAGGGTTACACCATGAACAAGCAGGTGGTGGATGAAGGTGAACCACAGGATGTCATTAATCTCATCAGAATCAAAACTGAGTTGGGGTCTTGGACAGAAATTGATGTACCTGAGGACATACCAATGATGCTAGACAAGAGTGAAGATTCATAACATGATAGCATGTCCTCAATCCTGAGATTCAAATAACCCCAATGAACAAAAGGTTGATAGACCATGGGGATGTGTTGCCATTGCATGTGCTTTGAGTGGCAGATGTGGATCAGACCAAGGTCTCCACAACAGAGTTGATGGCCCAAGCATTAGCCAATCTCAACAATGAGATGCAGGAGGGAGGTTATGTCATGCACCATGGTGATCACACCAATCAGAGATCTTCCATCCCCCCTGAACTTGGCTGCTACTTGGAACCCTCTCAGAGCTGCATTCCCCATGCTCTTCCCTTATGGGACAGGCACTATTGAGGCCAATTGCTAAGTGAATATCAGTCTGTGGGAACATTGTAAATGGGCACTGCAGTATCACAATCATTGATTTGCCACACACCACACATTTCCATTCATGGTCTTTGCACTCATCCAAAAGTGAGAGATGAATGTGCTCTGCATGTCTTCAGATGAGGAGGGAGGACTTTGAATGTGACACTCTTGCATTATCTTCGATCACAGTGGCAGACCTCAAGAATGCTGCAGCTGAAGAGGTGCAGCAGCAACTGATCAGTAATACACAAGCACTATGCCATCATGTGACAGCAGCCAATGGATGCATGCTTGGATCAGATAATGCACTGTGCAGGTTATTGCAGCATGATATAGGGGATGTGTCTATTACTCAGGGGGCTGTCACTTTGGTTGACTATTAATCCTGTCAACTTCCATGATCTGATCACACAGGTCTTTGCAGGCAAGAACATTGATCTCAATCATTTCAACTCCCAGGTTAGGGCCTGATAGCAATAGATGTGCAGAGAACATTGCAATGAACCCATATGCTGCTGTGTGGTACTTTGATCTCACCATTCACACTGTTTTGGAGACTGTCAAGTCTGGGCCTACTCTGGCCAACTCTGATACTAGATAAGGTCTGGGGAGAGGTTCAGAAGCAAGTCTGACACAAAAGAACAGAACTCCAATTGGCAGAGTGTTGGCAGGAATGAAGTCTGCATGAGGTAAAGGCAGAGCAGAGTGCGGGCATCAGGTTAAGCTCATGTGCTACCCCCTTGCTTGATCTCAGCCTTCATATTTCAGAGGTAGAGACCAGATGGAAAGTCAGAGGTAACTCCAATAGACAGAAGACAGAGACAGAGGGAGTAGGAACTAAGTTGATATTCATACTGAAGAACAGCAGAGTATGGTACATGCTTTTATACCTACTACAGAGGTACAGTTATTGGAATCAGAACTGACATATGGAGACTCATAAATTTTCAAGTAAAACTTCCTAGACAATGAATGGAGGGTAGACAGAGGACATATGACCAGGTAACATAGAACATCCCAAAAAGGAAACAATCCAGGCACTGGACCATGTGGTGCATGCACTGCAGAGTACCTGACCACATGCTGTCAGGGAGAAGTCCAAGGGAGGTCACATGACCTGCTCAGAGAACAGTCCACTCAGTCTGATGACAGACCAACACAAGTCTGACAGTGGTTGGGGCAGAGGAGGTTCGTAAATGACAGAGGGTGGGTGGAGTTGATGTGGAGCAAGTGAATGACTGGCAGAAAAGGGTGCAGAGTAAGTGAGGACTTAGGATGAACACATAGTCATGACAGTGACCCCCCTAGGGCCTGAACCCCTGAATGCTGCATGTATGGAATGAGATCAACATGAGTTGATCATTTCAAAATTAGTTAATGCCTCAAGGACCAGAGTTTAGCCACAGCAGAGCTCCATCAGAGTTTGAAGAACCACTTAAAAACACATATTTAGGGCACAGAAACCCTGTACCTTCTTCCCCCATCATCATGTCTTCCCAGTGTGAGAACACAGCCCCCCAACCAACCCCAGGCCACTCCCATGACTACTCCCAAGTTGTGGATGACACATTGGTCATCCTCACCAACAATTCAACTGACACTGAATGCAAAAAGAATGTGGAGAAGGTTTGTTTGTGGGAGGAGGCAGAGCAGAGGGAGAGGGAGTGTGAGGTGGAGCATACCCAGTTGGAGGCACAGAGGCTAGAGGCTGTGCACAAGGCTGAAGAGGCCAGGAAGGTGGCTGAGAGCTGGCAGGCAGATGCCCTGGTGGGTAGCTCAACCAGGGCCAGGTCAAATGTTGAGGTGATGAGTCCTCAGTGAGTGTTAACATGACCATTACCAGTGTGTTCTGACCAACATTTCTACCAGCTGCCTTCATTGCACCCAGAAAAACACCACCTGCCTGCACAATACTGACAGCAAGAAGAAGCACATGGCATGCAACCAGTGCAATGAACTCAAGGAGCACTGCCAGTGGCCAGTCAAAGGTGAGACCAGTACAGGTGCTGGTCCAGTTATAGACAAGGGCAAGAGAAAGGGCAGACATGACCTCCCCTCATGCTGGGGAGAAGAAGAAGAGGTTGAGGTGCCCATCCACCAAGGTACTCAAGGGTGCAGGTGACAAGGAAGAAGATGTGGGCAAGGGGCCATCAACAAAGAAGACTGGTGAAGAGACTGGGGCTGGTCCTGTCACCAGTGATCAGATGGAGTGCCTGATCAAGGCAGTGGAGCATGTGGCTGACAATGTGGTTGGCCTAGCAGTGGCCCAATGGGAGGTTTTGAGGAACTTCTACTGGTTCACCCAGTCCTATGAAACCTACATTGAAGAGCACTTTGAATTCCTGGCACCAAACATGCCTTCAGACCAGGACACCACCAATGAGGAGGACAGGGATGTCAAGGGACTCAATGAAGAGCTGGAGGGGCTGAGGGAGGAGGAAGAGGAAAGCTGGTCCTGGTCCAAGTCAGGTAACCAGACTGGTGCCAGTTCTGCTGGGTCCCAAGCCTGATGTCACATGCATAGAATAGTGTTTTTTCCTGTACATGTATGGTTGCAAATGTCATTGCCTGGTTCTGGTTCTAAGGTATGAAGGAAAGCAAATAAAAGAAGAGTAAGAGAAATCAAGGCATAGCAACTGTGAGATAAATGAAACAGATAAGGAGAAAAGAAACTTGAGACCAGTTCTAGGTTATTTCTTGAAAGGACTGGGTATGTCCAGGTACCAGTCATGATATTCTTGAACAAGTTCTGAGGTATTGTCCAGCTCTGTTGCTGACACCCAGGTGGTTTCTTTGTCAGTTCCTTCATAACTGGTCCACCAGGCCAGGTACTGCAACCAACACCTTCTGCACTAGTCAACCTTTGAATTGAGTATCTCTGCTACTTCAAACTCTAAGTTGCTGTCAACATCTACTGGTGGGGGTGGAGGTTGAGTCTGGTTGGGTATGGTATTTGGGATGGCCAGTTCAAGTTGGGACATGTGGAAGACCAGGTGTACAGTGTGCATAGAGTCTGGTGAGCATAGAGTGAATGAGTGAGAACTGGCCTGGGCTATTATGGGGTATGGCCTGAGGTTCTTCTTGCTCAACTTCTTGGAGGGCTGGGTCAACTGGAAATACTTGGCTTTTACATAGACACTGTTGCCCACTTTGAAGTCTGGGGCCATCATGTGCTTAGCATCTGCCAGTCCTTGGTAGCATTGCTGGGTGAGAGCCATTTCTTCACCAAGGTATTGGTGGAGTGAATCTAAGTTGACTGTGTAATCATGAGCCCAGTTGGATGTGAGATTGTGCTCAGGGAAGACTGAGATATTAAGGTGATACCCTGGTTGTAGTGCTGGGTGCATTGTTGTAAGCAAATTCAGCCAATGGTAGTAACTTGGCCCAGTTATCCTGTTGGTAGTTACAGTAGACCCAGAGATATTGTTCAAGGGTCTGATTGGTGCACTCTGTCTGACCATCCCCCTCTGGGTGGTACCTGGAGGTGAAGTGTAGTTGCATGTCTAGAGCCTTACCAAGAGACTGGAAGAAGTGGGATACAAACTCTGATCCCCAGTCTGAGGTTATGTGGGCTGGTACACTGTGCTTAGAGAACATGTGCATGAGGAAGAGCTTGGCAAGCTCAGGGGCTGTGATGGTGTCATGAGTAGGTATGAAAATGGCTTTCTTTGAAAGCCAGTTGAGGCTGGGAGTTGCTCTATGAAATCCATCAAAATGGAATTCCATGGCTTCTCTGGCATGGGGGGCTGCTTGAGTAGGCCATAAGGCTGGTGGTGGAGTACCTTGGCCTGCGCACAGGTAGTACAAGACCAGACATAGTCTTTGACAAATGTCCTTAGGCCAGGCCAGGTGTATTCATGCTGGATGAGTTCCAAGGTTCTATTTTGGCCAAAGTGGCCAGACAAGGGATGATCATGTTTGAACCTCAAGACACAAAGGTGAAGGTTGTTAGAGTCCAGTACATAGATTCTTCCATCTAGGTAGAGGAAGCTGGTGTCATCAACTGACCACCAGGAATCTGATGTATATGAGAACTGGACTTGGGTGACTGGGTCTGAGGGTAGAGCTGAGAGGATATCACTATGAAGGTTCTTCACATCCATCAGTGCAACAGCATGTAGGACCAGTGTCATGACTGTGCATTCATTCTAAGTCCTCACTCACTCTGCACCTGTTTCTGCCAGTCATTCACTCACTCTGCACCAACTCTGCCCACCTTCTGTCATTTATGAACCATCTTTGCTCTGACTGCTGTTGGACTTGTACTGCACTCCTACTGGACTGTGTGGACTGTTCTCTGAAGGGTCATGTGACTACCCTTCAGACTTCTCCTGTGACAGCATGCAGTCAGGTACTCTGCAGTGCATGGACTGCATGGTCCAGCACCTGGACTGTTCCCTTTTTTGGGATGTTCTATGTTACCTGTTCATATGTTTTCCATCTGCCCTTCATTCATCATCTAGGAAGTTTTACTTGAAATTTTATGAGTCTCCATATGTCAGTTCCAATTCTGGTTGCTGTGCCTCTGTAGTAGTATAAAAGCATGTATCAGCACTCCACTGTTCTTCAGTACAAATATCAACTTAGTTCCTACTCCCTCTGTCTCCATCTTCTGCCTGTCAGAGTCACCTCTGACTTTCCATCTGTACTCTCCCTCTGAAATATGAGGGTTGAGATTGTGCAAGGGGGTAGCACACAAGCTAAACCCAACACCCTCACTCCACTCCACCTTTACTTTGGCAGACTTTGTTCCTGCCAACACTCTGCCAGTTGGAGTTCAGTTCTTTTTGGTCAGACTTGCTTCCAAACCTCTCCCCAGACCTTGTCTAGCATCAGAGTTGGTTGCAGTAGGCCTGGACTTGACAACCAGGTATTCAAGGTAGGTGGCTAGTTGTTCCTGCATGAAGACTGGTCTGAGATTCTGTGGGTTGACCCAGGTGTAGTCGCTATCCCCCTCTTTGGGGTAGATGTCCCATTGTCTCAGTTAGGGTGTCAGACTTAGCACTGAGTTTACTGGGTCTGAACCAGATAACCATATTGAACTGTGACAAAACTCAGACCAGCATGCCTGGTGCTGGGTCAGCACCTCTGAGGTGGAGAAATACTCCAGGTTCTTATGATTGATGACAACATCAACTGGTACTGCAGATCCTTCTAAGTAGTGCTGCCATGTCCAGAATGCCTTGAAGATTGCAAGTAGTTCCTTATCATGGGTGTCATAATTTAACTCTGGGGCTGTTAGGGTGCAAGAGTAGAATGTGACTGGCTGGATTTGACCATCACCTACTGGTGATGGACAAAATACTGGCTATGGCATAGTCAGACACATCATTCTCAACAGTAATAGGAGCATCCAGGGAAAAGTGAGTGAGGACCAGGGCAGAGGTGAAGGCCTGCTTGAGTTTGTTGAAAGACCAGTGGACACTCCTCAGAGAAGTTCCAGGGAGCACCTTCACATGTCAACTAGGTTAAAGGTACCACTATGTCTGAGTAGTTAAAAATGAACTGGTGATAGAAATTGGCAAAGCCCAGGAAGGACTGAATGTCCTTTGCCTTCCAGGGCTCAGGCCAGTTGCAGATGGCTTTGACCTTTTCTGAGGACATAGGTAAGGCCAGTTGGGGACAAGTGGTAGCCCAAATCTTCCACAGAGTCCAAGTGAAATTTGCACTTCTCTGGTTTGGCATACAGGTCATGCAACTGGAGCCAGTGAAGAACCTCCCAGATGTGCTGCTTGTGAGAAGACTCATCTCTGGAGTAGATCAGGATGTCATCAAGGTAGATGACAATGCAGACATCTAGCATATCTGCAAAGATTGAATTGATGAACCACTGGAAGGTGGCCAGGGCATTGGTAAGACTGAAAGGCATCACCAACCACTCATAAGACCCATCACATGTTCTAAAGGCTGTTTTCCACTCATCACCAGGTGCAATCCAGATGAGGTGGTACATGTGCCTCAAGTCGAATTTTAGTGTAGATTTTGGCATGACTAGGAGAGTTGAGTAAATCAGATATTAGTGGTAGGGGGTACTGGTCTTTCTTGGTGAGCTTGTTAAGGCCCCAGAAGTCAACACATAACTGGAGTGAGCCATCCTTCTTCTTTATGAAGAGGACTGGTGCAGCATAGGGAGAAGATGTGGGCTGGATGAAACTGGTAGTCAGATTTTTGTCAATGAAAGCCTGGAGAGCTTGCAGCTCAACCAGGGACAGGCAAGTAGATGGTTCCAACAAGGTGGTGTAGTACTCTCTTCCAGTTCAATCTTAAGGTTGTACTCCTGGTGTGGGGGGAGAGTAGACACCTTGGCTTTGCTAAAGACATCAGCAAAGTTGTGGTAGTTCTTTGGTACACCAGCCAGGTCTGGTGGAGGACCAGTAGAGGTAGACCAGTGTGAGTCAAAGTGTGGTTCAGTGGTGGAAACCAACCAAAACCAACACAAAAGACAATAAGAGTGAGTGGTGGTGTGCCTATGCAGTACCTAGATGGTAGAACCTTTGATTTGGGTGGGTTTTTGTGAGCTACAATATTCAAAGATGAGTGCTGAAGGTTGGGGGTGCTCCTGACAAAGAGGGAGCAAGAATGCAATAGAATGCAATAGGGTAGACTGCTGTCAGCCTACAGAAGGATAGATGATGACTTAATTCAATGCTCTGAGCTGCACTGAGCTCAGGGAGGACTTGGAGCAAAGTAGATTGATGATAGATGATGATAAGTGAAGTATATGATAAGTTAGACCCTTAATAAAGTCTCAACTATCAAAGCTGCTGAATGAATTACTGAGTGATGATGAAAAATGTGAGCAAGAGGGGCTCTCTGATGTCTTCTTCTTATTCAGCTATCTAAGTACAGTGATTTATATACATTACAGGGGTGCTTGCCTATGGAAAACAAGGTGCATATGCTTGGTAAGTGATTGGTAACTGATGAGTAAGGAATGTAAGCAGTGGGTAATTGTCTTAGAAAGCATTGGTAAGCATTGGTAAGGATAAGTAAGCCAAAAAGCAAAGAATCAGTAAGCAAAGTCAAAAGATTGGTAAGTATTGGCAATAGGTGAGTCAAAGACAGTCAGAATGTCAAAGTATGAGTCAAGTAATGTCAGGAACTGGGAAAGCACACTGGAATCACCTTAGGGGGAGGCTGTGCATGTCACATCTCAAAGAGATTGATTCTGAGCCAAAGTGGGATGACCAAGAGGCAGTGCTGACCTGATGCCAATACAGTACATCCAAAAGTGGACAGGGTGAGTCAGATGTCAACAGGGGTCAAGCTTTGGGGGTCTGTTGGGTTACAGGAGCATAGGGGATCACAACTTTCCCCCCCTAACTGTCCTCTCAGTGAAGCAAATAAAAACTTCATAAATGGGGCTCTGTTGGAAGAGAGGACAAAGGGGGAGCATCTTCTGCTGTATCTTGCAATAAGGAGGCAAGATGTGCATCATACTCATGATGGATGTGATCAGGGAGAGTGGAGAAACAGTAGATTATACTGTAGCTATCACAATTTTGGAAGAATGATGGATGAGACCAGGTATGAAGACATTGCAGGGAGCAGGGAGGAAGGATCCATATGCTTCTTGGACTGGAGACTGAAATGACCACATAAGACCTTTCCAAGTGAATGAATGACCTGAGGCAACCAAAGAACATCCTCCTAGAGGTCATACTGACAAAAAGAATGTGCTGTCCAAGCTGGATGGGCTGAGAGGGGGCAGACAAGGATGGGATGTACCAGGATGCTTCAGGACAGAAACTGGTAGGAACTCCTGGTAGATATATGTAGCCATGGTCCCTAGCAAAGGGGACAAGCAAAATGATTGATGTGGAGGCAGCCATATCAGAAGAATTAGTGAAATGAGCATCTTTTGGAGGGAGTGCTGTAGAAACATGTGGAGTGTGCAAATCCTTTCCAATTTTGGAAGGTAGGATCACATGGCTGAGCACTATAAGTGAGTGTGGGAATGGTGTCAGTATCTGCAGAATTGGTGGAGATACATTGAAAACTGGAATGCTGTACATGGGCACTCAAGGAATTTTTATCAGCACTTAACTTGCTTCCTTCCTTTTTCTTTGGCATTGTCATGACCATGTCTGGACTACTCTAGGACCAGCTCTATCCCAGTCTCAACTGGTCTCATCCAATCCTTGCCCTTGTCCCAGCCTTAACTCTTCGACCCAGAAATGTGTTAGCTTGTGAGGCACTGTGAGGCAGTGCCCAATCGAGTTGTTTGCTCAGTTGGTACTGGGCTGGTGTAATACCTGGCCCAGCCACAATGCCCTGCCCTGGTTCCCAGTAATCCTTTGTTCATAGTCTTGCTTGATAATATTCTTTGTAACATTACTTACCAATCAGTTTACCAACCATTGCTGTACTGGTGCAAACCAGTCTCTGGTGCTACATTACACTTAGGTTACTTCTAGTATTTAAGCCATAGGATAATCTGTTTGCCTCAGTCTGAAGTCAACTTAGTCTCATCTTAACCCAGTCCCACCTGTTCCCTGTTTTCTGTCTCTTGACCAGACTATGGCCCACACAAGGGAATAGTGCTGCACCATCAGTCACTAAGTCCAACAGTCCAAATCCTTTAGTATCTTGTATTACCCTCTGACCCCCAACTAAACTCTGGACTGGCCTTGGACCAGTGAAGACCCAGACTTAACAGGCATTGATGACTCATTCTTGTGTGAGGGATGACTGCTGACATTTCTGGCTGTCCTTCTTTGCATGAGGGCTATGGTCTTTGTCTCCATTCATCAGCTGTATCCATGTCCACCTCACCAAACACCTTTGGTGTGTGACACTGGGCCAGGTCCAGGTCCAGTGGGCATAGATGATGTTGGAATTGGGTAGATCCCTCTAGCTTGCAAGTGTGTACATATGCAGCTGCATTGATCAGGGCAATAGGGGGAGCTTTCAGGGAGGTGTGAACCAGTGAGTTGACAGATGGTACAGATGGTGCAGGGCCAGGGTTGGGTTGGTCAGTCAGACCAGGATTGGGAAGACTGGTTGGGACTGGTGTTGCAGGGGGGTGTTGATGGGGTTGGCATTCCTCCTGTAGATGTCCTGGAAAGTTAGACTGCTCAATACCCAATCAATCAATGGATTGTAGTGGGTGAGCCAGTGATGTCCAAGGACCATCTTACATTCAGAATCCAATGGGGCTAAAAACAGGGTTACCAGGGTGACATTGCCAGTTGCAAATTGAACCAAAAGATCTACTGCTTGAGTGATAATGAAACTTGATGACCCATCAAAGAGCTGGAGTTGGATAGGGGAACATGGAGTAAGTGTTAAATGAGTGTTGATTAACAAATTCCTTATCTATGAAGCTATGCATGGAACTGGAGTCCACTAGTGTACAAAGCCAGGGTAAATCATGACTGACAACAGAAACATAGAGAGTTAATGAATTGGGGTTAGAAAGAGCAGACATGTTGAGGCCAAGCCTCCATGAGTGCACAGCCAGAGTCAACACAGCTCTCAGTCTGTGTGGAAGGTCCTGAGAGCTGCTACCTATTTTTTTGCCTTGGGGGCAGAGCCTGAGGTTGAGGCCAGTGTTGCCTCAGAGGTGGCTGCAGCATGAGCTTTGGCTTTCCTGGCTTTCTTGGGACACTTCTCTGTGAAATGTCTGGTGCCCCCACAAAACATGCAGAGGTTGTAGTCTCTGTGATGCTTGTGCTCCTCTGGTGCTAGCTTTCCATCCTTTCCCAGCTTGCTTGAGTCTGGCTTGGATGTGTTAGAGCCATTCTGACTGGTTGAGGCAGGTTTAGATGAAGACTGGTTACCAGAGTTGCCATTTCTGGAGTTATTGCCAGTCTTGGATTTCTCCTGACCAGGCTTAGGCTGGTTGTTGTGACTGGGGTTGGGAGTTGACTTGTTACCAGAGGACAACCCCTGGTGCTTACTGGACCACTGAACCTCCTCTTTGTGTTCCCAGTAGCACATGTCAATTTCCTGGGCTAAGTGGCAAAGCTTGTGCAGGGTTCTAGGTTTGCCAACTCAGCAGACCTCATCTTTGATATGGTTGGGGAGACTTGTGTAGAAGAAGTGGTGCAGAGCACCATCACTGTATCCCTGGACTTGTGAGGCAAGCTGGTTGAACAGGTGGTCTAGCTGGCTTTCAGTGTCAGCCACCAGCTCATGAGGTCCAAAGGTGGTTTGAAGTTCTATGACAAACTCTTTCCAATAGTCCATCCAATAAGGCCAGTCCTCTGGGTCTTCAGTCCCAAGTAGGTCCAGTTCAAACCACTCGAGAGCCATCCCTTTCAGGAATGACTGTGTGAAAGTGACCTTGGCTTGATCACTTCAAAGGGCCTGGGGCCAGTCCTGGAAGTTGAGTACATATTGGATAAGAAAAGTGTGCAGCTTCTTTGGGTCTGTCCCATTGAAGGTGTCCAGTTTGATGCAACTTGATTCTAGAAGATAATTCAGAGCCAGTACAAGCATTGCATGTGAGAAGCTCTATGGCTTTACCAAGGTTATCAAGCACAGTTACCCCAGGCTCAATGTCAGCTTCTGGGAGGGGATCTTCATTGTTGTGATCCAGGTCATCTCCCAGCCCATCATCACCAGGACCATCATCACCAGGGTCATCACCACTGGGATTGAGTCATCTGGTTTGTTTGGGTCTGGTTCATCATCTGGATCATTAGTGGGTGCAGGAGGTCGATTAGAAGTGGGTGTAGTGGACTTGTGGGCTGAGAAGCCCCTGAAGTTGTTGACTTCACTGGGTGACCTTCTGGCTGTCCCTAAGGACACCAGGGCAGTGGTGTGGCACAAGTCAATAGCCAAGGTGGAATCTGGATTGGTGGTAGCATGTGCCTGTGCTGCTTCAGTTCTGGTTTGGGTAGGCATGCCAAGGGTGCAATACTGAGGTTTGGACAGAAGGGTAGTGACCCACACAAGTGTGAGTCTGAAATACTGTTAAGTCCAGTTGATCACTGGTCCAAAGCCAGTCCAGAGTCCAGTCAGGGGTCAGATGGTAGATGAGGTACTAGGGGATTGGACTGTTGGACTTCACAACTGAAGGCGCAGCACTATTCCCTTGTGTGGGCCATAGTCCAGTTGAGAGGCAGAAGACAGAGATCAGAGAGACTGGGTTAGATGAGACTAGATTGATTTCAGACTGAGGCTAAACAGATTATCCTATGGCTTAAATACTAGAGGTAACCTAAGTGTATTGTAGCACTGGAGACTGGTCTGTGCTGGTACAGCAATGGTTGGTAAATGGATTGGTAAGTAATGTTACAAAGAATATTATCAAGCAAGACTATGAACAAAGGATTTGGGAACTGGGGCAGGACCTGTCACCAGCCTGGTACCAACTGAGTGGACAACTCGATTGTGCACTGCCTTGCAGTGCCTCATGAGCTAACACATTTCTAGGTCAAAGAGTTAAGGCTGGGACCAGGGCAAGGGTTGGGTGAGGCCAGTCAAGGCCAGAGGGTCCCTGGGACCTCTGTGGTGGTCACTGCAACCAGGAGAGCCCCCTGCACTCACTGTATAGCACATCTGACAGCAGGGCAGTGTGAGCCAGGGCAGGGCAAAACCAGGGCAGCTGAGCAGATGGTGGAGGCCATGGAGCAGACAGCCAATGAGTGGGGGCTGTACTGAGCCTGGGCAGAATAGGTGGAGATGAGGAGGAGGGATGATGTATGTGAGGCCAGGATGGTGGAGTTTGAGCATGCAGGAGGAGGGTGGAAGAGGCCACAGTCAGAGGCAGTGGAGGACCAGAATGAGGAGGCAGATCAAGGTGTGGAGGGGGATGATGAGGAAGAGGAAGAAGTCAGAGGAGAGCAGGAAGGCAGGGAAGAACAGGAGGGTGGTGAAGAGCAGGCAATGGAAGAGTAGATTAGTTTCTTTTTTTTTTTTGTCTTTTGTTTTTAGTTTGTATTTTTGTACTACTACAGAATAGACATGCAATTTTACTTATGGTTCTGAGAAGTGAGACAGATAAGTGGAGAAAATTCTAAAGTACTTAAGATAGTTCAGTGAGGGGTGGAGTTGGCCCATGGAGGAAGGTTATGTGGGCAGAGTATTATGGTGGAGGTTGATATGGGCCAGGTTTGTGCAGATAACATTTGTGGAAAGCAGAGACTATGTCAGAAGTGTGATCTAACTCAGTTGCAAGCAACCAAGAGGTTTCTTCATCTGTGTTCTCATAACCAGCCCAGCAGACTAGATACAAGAGCTGGCAGTGGTGGCAATGGTGGTCCACCTTAGAGTTGAGTATCTCTGACACCTCATACTCAAGGTCACCATCAACATCCACTGGCAGAGGTGGAGGTTGTTGTCAGTTTGGGAAAGGGTCAGCTGCTGCAGCTTCCAGTTGTGAGACATGGAAGATTGGATGTGCTGAGTACATAGAGTCAGGGAGCCCAAGGGTGATGGAGTGTGTACCTGGCCTGGCCAAGATGGTGAATGGACCTAAGTACTTTTTGGAGAGTTTTTTCAAAGGACAAGTGGAGCAGAAGTACTTCACTTTGACATAGGCCTGTTCTCCAACCTTGAACTCAGGCAGAGATATGTGTTTGACATCTGCTGGACCCTGGTAGTGCTGCTGAGTGGTGGACATTTCAGAGTGGAGGAAGTCATGAAGGGCAGCTCAACAACATAGTCATGAGCCCATGGAGAGGTGAAGTCCTGGTCAGGGACCACAGACAGGTTTGGATGGTATCCCTTGTTAGTGAAGAAGGGAGAGACTCCAGTTGTCACACTTGGTGCATTGTTAAAAGTGAACTCCACTAGAGGTAAAAGCTCAGCCCAGTTGTCTTGTTGGTAGTTACAGTAGACATGAAGGTACCACTCAAGGGTCTGGTTTGTTCACTCAGTCTGGCCATTGCCTTCTGGGTGGTAACCCAAATGTGAAGTGAAGATGCATATCAAGGGCCTTTCCTAGATAGTGGAGGAAGTGTGAGACAAACTCAGGACCTCTGTCAGAGGTGACATTAGCAGGTACCCCATGCTTGGAGAAGACATGGGTAAGGAAGAGCTTAGCAGGTTCAGCAGAGGTGATGGAGTCATGGGTGGGGATGAACACCACTTGCTTTGAGAGGTGGTCCACTACCATAAGGATGGCAGAGTAACCATTGGAGTTGGGGAGGTGCTTCAATGAAGTCCATGGAGATGGAGTTCCAAGGTCTCTCTGGGATGGGGAGTTGCTTCAGTAGACCATAGGGGTGGTGACACAGAGTTTTGCTTCCATCCAGAGGCAGTGCAGGAACCTGACATATTCTTTCATGTCAGAGTGTAAATTAGGCCACACATAGTCTCTGTGGACAAGTTCTAGGGTGCAGTTTTGCCTGAAATGGCCTGATAGAGGGTGGTCATGCTTGAACCAAAGCACTTGGAGGTGGAGACCATCAATGTCAGGGACAAAGATGTGACCATCAAGGTGGAGTAGACCATCAGAGTCCAGGGACCACCAAGGCTTGCTTGGAGTTGGGAGATGGCTGGCAGAGACGGGGCCAGATGGTAAGGCAGAGATGATGTCAGAGTGCAAGCACACAACATTGAAGACCATGGTGGCATGGAGCACAGGTGCCATGAGGGTAGTGGTACAGAGGGACAATGCAAGTTGCTCCTGTGTAAACATAGGGCAGAGATTGTGAGGAATTACCTGTGTGTAGTCCCTATCCCCCCCTTTTGGGTAGATGTCCCAACATCACATAAGTGCATCAGGTTTGGCTCCTAGGCAGCCAGGTTGGAAGCAGATGGAAAGGTTAAACTGTGAAAGGTATTCTGACCAACAGGCCTGCTGATGAGTGAGAACCTTAGAGGTGGAAAAGTACTCAAGGTTGTTGTGGTCTGTCACCACATTGACAGGTAAGGTGGAACCTTCTAGGTAATGCTGCCAATGGCAGAAGGCCTTGAAGATAGTCAACAGCTCTTTGTCATGGGTATCATAGTTGAGTTCTGGTGCAGTCATGGTGCAGGAGTAGAAAGCAACTGGGCAGAGTTCACTGTCAGAGCAGGTGAGCAACAAAATGCCAGCAATGGCATAGTCAGAGGTGTCAGTTTCAACTGTAAGTGGAGTGTTGTGAGTCAAAGTGTGGTTCAGTGGTGAAAACCAACTAAAACCAACACAAAAGACAAAAAGAGCAAGTGGTGATGTGCCTATGCAGTACATAGATGGTAGAACCTTTGATTTGGGTGGGTTTTTGCAAGCTACAACACTCAAAGATGAGTGCTGAGGGTTGGGGGTGCTCCTGATGAAGAAGAAGCAGGAATGCAAGAGAATGTGATAGGGTAGACTGCTGTCAGCCTACAGAAGGATGGATGACGACTTAATTTGATGCTCTGAGCTGCACTGAGCTCAGGGAGGGCTTGGAGCAAAGTATATTGATGATAGACAAGGATAAGCAAAGTAGACAATAGTTAGACCCTTAATAAAGTCTCAACTATCGAAGCTGCTAATTGAATTACTGAGTGATGATAAAATGCGAGCAAGAGGGGCTCTCTGATGTCCTCTTTTTTCGCTATCTAAGTACAGTGATTTATATGCAGTACAGGGGTGTTGCCCTTGGAAAACAAGGTGCAAACACTTGGTAAGTGATTGGTAACTGATGAGTAAGGAATGTAAGTGATGGGTAATCATCTTGGAAAGCATTGGTAAGCATTGGTAAGGATTAGCAAGCCAAAAAGCAAAGAATCAGTAAGCAAGGTCAAAAGATTGGTAAGTATTGGCAACAGGTGGGTCAAAGACAGTCAGAATGTCAAAGTATGAGTCAAGTAATGTCAGGAACTGGGAAAGTGCACTGGAATCACATTAGGGGGAGGCTGTGCATGTCACATCTCAAGGAGATTGCTTCTAGGCCAAGGTGGGATGACAGAGAGGCAGTGCTGATCTGATGCTGATATAGTACATCCAAAAGTGGATGGGGTGAGTCAGATGTCAACAGGGGTCAAGCTTTGGGGGTCTGTGGGGTGACAGGAGCATAGGGGATTGCAACTTTCCCCCCCAAACCATCCTCTCAGGGAAGCAAATAAAAACCTCATGAATGAGGCTCTGTTGGAAGAGAGGATGAAGGGGGAGTGTCTTCTGCTGTATCTTGCAACAATGAGGCAAGATGTGCATCATACTTGTCATGGATGCAATCAGGGAGAGTGGAGAACAGTAGATTATACTGTAGCTGTCACAATCTTGGAAGAATGATGGACAAGACTGGTATGAAGACATTGCAGGGAGCAGGGAGGAAGGATCCATATGCTTCTTGGACCAGAGAGACTGAAATGACCACATAAGACCTTTCCAAGCAAATGACAGACCTGAGGCAACCAAAGAACGTCCTCCTAGAGGTCATACTGACAAAAAGAACACACTGTCCAAGCTGGATGGGCTGAGAGGGTGCAGATGAGGGTGAGATGTACCAGGATGCTTCAGGATGGCAGCTGGTAGGAACTCCTGGTAGATATATGTAGCCATGGTCCCTAGCAAAGGGGACAAGCAAAATGACTGATGTAGAGGTGGCCATATCAGAAGAATTTAGTGAAATGAGTGTCTTTTGGAGGGAGTGCTGTAGAAACGTGTGGAGTGCACAAATCCTTTCCACTTTTGGAAGGTAGGATTGCATGGCTGAGCACTACAAGCAAGTGTGGGAGTGGTCTTGGTATCTGCAGAAATGGCAGAGATATGTCAAAAACTGGAATGCCATACACAGGCACTTAAGAATTTTAGCCAGCACTTAACTTGCTCCCTTTCTTTTTCTCTGGCACTGATGACTTGTTCTTGTGTGAGGGATGACTTCTGACATTTCTGGCTGTCCTTCTTCGCATGAGGGCTATGGTCTTCATCTCCATTCATCAGCTGTATCCATGTCCACCTCACCAAACACCTTTGGTGTGTGACAGTGGGAGATACAGCAGCAATGGCTTGTGCTACCTTTGCAGACACCCACACCATGCTACTTGACATGATGGAATGGGGATGGAGTGTGAAAAAGCATGTATAGTGGGTCGAACCATGGGCAGGATGGAAAGTTGCAAAGAGGGACTGGTCGAGTACACAGACTTTGTCTTGCTCACAACATGTATTGTGAGTTTTGTATACATGCATGTGAACATGAAAAAAAATGAGACCAGATACTGCATTCTGTACAAAGATCTGACATCACCAAGGAAAAAAGTCAGTGGGTAAGTGCATGATGAATTGGATACAAAGGTGAAAGGGTATGCTCAACTTCCCAATACTTGTCTGACTCGAATGTGTTCCATTGCAACCTTGACTGGCCAGCAACACATCTGTTGTATCCACAGGTGTGAAGTGTCACCAATGCTCATTCTGTTTCCTGACACCTTACCATATGCCTGTAAACTCATGTCAGTAGTGTATCCACCTCGAGTATCTTCAGTGCTCTTGCATCCTCATGGTCTCCATTTGTCCAGTATCTGTTTAAATTAGTAGCTTCTGTTCTCACATCATATGAAATTCACCTTGTGCCTCATTCATGAATTCCCCTCACTGACGGTCAACTGTTGGTCTCTTGCAAGGCATGACTTTTGATTCCCCCTCCACACTTGGTGACTTCAACTCAAAATCTCCTCTTCCACACTCAGTGACTTCAAATCTGCCCCTTCCCTGCCCCACCCATGTCCCCCAATGTGTTCAAAATTCCCAACAGCACTTCAATGCCTGTTGATGTGCCTGAGACTGCTGAGGCAGTGACAGACATGTTCAGCGATTTGTTCAGCTTGGTGGTATGTCTTCCATTCCACTTGTGTGCTAATCTGTTAATATTGACTTGCCACTAGAATTTTTCTCCCAACAGTTTGCCCCCTGAATGGGCCACTCCTGCTGCTGTCACTACACCCTCCACCATAGACCCCACTTTACTCTCCCTCAATGCTTATCCCCCTCCTGATGTCCCAGCCAACAATGTTCCTGTCACTGAGATGATTAGGCATGATGTGGACATTGACTTCCATTCGATTCTGACTTTCCACAACACCCTACAAGCTGTCATCTATGCACTGGACCATTTCCTTGCTGAACAAGTTGTGTCTGAGAAGGTCCTTGGAAAATGGAAGAGGGAGGACTAGGGAAGGGAAGAAGAGCTGAATCATGGTTTCTTTGCCTTTGAGGCTTCAACAGCCTTGTAGACCTATATACATCCCTTTGCCCTGTAGTTTCAACACTTTGTTGGTCAGAGTGTATCTCTGTAGTCATGCATAAAAAAAACAAGACTGTTGTCCACTCTGGCAGCCTGCTGTCCAGCATCCAGTAGATTGAGTTTCATGTGGTGGGCATAACAAGTAGTGAAACAGACCTCACCATATTCCCCCGATGACCCCCTGCATCAGTGCACCTACTACTTACCACTTTGCTCCACAGCAGGGGGGAAAAGAGTTGGGCATGTGTCTGATGTGGTCTGTTCCAGAGTGGTTGCCAATGGTATTAATCATGACTTACTATTTCTTGATGCTGGCTTCAATCTGTCACCCAAGTACCTTTGATCTACTACTGAGTGTGTTGCAAGTCTTCAGTTTCCTTGCTAGGATGGTTGACAGCTTGCAAAGGACAAGACAGTGATGGGTCAGAACAGACATCTGCAATGTGCTCAAAATTCTCTGGTTGGAAGGCCACTAGAGACAGTAAGTAACCTTCATTGCCTGTGTCTGTAGGAACATATCACTATCAAGTTGCTCAACAACAAAAAATTTGTCATCATGTTCAGTGTCAGGTGCTAGAACAGCCCCTTGGATGATTGAGCACAATGGTATGAAGATGGACACAGCCCATGGAACTGTCTTGACAAATTTGAGTCTGAGATCATGATCAATAGTGTGGGCCAGTCCAATCCTTGTCATGAAGGGTTGTGCCAAGATAAATTCCATGTTTCCTATGTCTGGAATGACACAGGAAAACATGCAGATGAGACGAACAAAGGCAGTTTCTGTCTTGGTGTATTGAATAAGCACACAGTCATAGCAGGGCACACCAAAAAATGACAGGTTGCAGCGGAGATGATCTGTGCACTGGTTCCAAGTGACAGTTGACTTGTAGTTGACCAGCAGATAATGGTATTCTTTAACCTTAGCACAAGCACAGTTTCAACTAGATGAATGCATAATGAGAGTGTAGATACATACTGTGAAGTCAGTGGGGAGGGAGATCCATGACTTGACTTGATATCCATATGCCAGAAGGGCATCATTAAGGAACTCGCAGAACCTTTGACAGAACTGATGGAACACCATATCTAGCTGACCATTTTCCTCCAAGTCTTTCAGGGTTTGGGTTGCGACAACATGTGCACCAAGCTTAATATGATCAACTGAGGTATGCTCACTGACCACATCAACTTCTGGATCTGATTCCCCAGAGACAGATTTCTCAAGCTGATCAACACACAATCTGAGAAGCTTTGTAGCAAGAACTTGATGATCTACCCACAAGACCTAACATGCATTTTAAAGTGACTGTGAGTAGGAGTATCAGCACACACAGTTGTCATACCTGAGCAGGAATGTCTCTACTGTTCGAACAGTGTTCATATGTGTCTTGGATTGGCTTATGCATACTTTCATTGGGCTGAGTGCTATAGTTGCATGTGGCACCCTTTAGGCAGATATCTTGAACAATGTGCTTCCAGAGGTGGACCTTTGGGAAATTCCAGTCAGTTCACAGACCATCAATGTTGGACTTCATGATGCATTTGGTGTAGTCCTGAAAATGACACATTATGACAAATTGGCATGAGCACAAAGTGTATAACTACCTTCAGTGTCTGATCAAATGTCAATATTTCATCATTGATCATGTTAACCATATGTTCAGTCTGGACATCTAAGCTGATGAGGCTATCAAGCTGTAGGTAGCTTCAGATGACTTGGAGGAGCTGGTACCCTTCAGGGGTTATACTCTTCTTCAAAACATTGATCCCCATGTGGAAGATTTGCTAGGGAAACAGTTCATTGACAGCCATCTGGTATTGGACACATGTACCTTGGAGATATCAGCCAGCTTGTTACCATCTGAAAAAGTGACATGAATAACTTGGTTGAAGTGTGCGAGGTTTTGCCAGTGAGGAAAACTTGCAACACTGTCATTGTCAAATGTGAGAAGTGACAATGTTCAGAGCAATTGATTGTAAAACAGTGACTCACTACTTCTCAATGTTGGCTTTGATCTGTCACCTGAGCACCTTTCCAATCACCTTTAGGTCCCCAAAGACATGCTTGCCCCAAAAACCATGCCCATAATGCAGTCAATCAAAGCTGCAGGCAAGGTGGAGATCAGAAAACCCAATCAGTCAGAACACATTCTGCATCCCATTATATATTAGTTTGCTGATGGTGATTTGTTGGTGGAAACTTACTTCAATTGGTCATAAACCTAACCACTTCAGCAATTCATCACCTTTGGCTCCATTCATGGCACAAACACATAATGCATCGATGCCCTGGGCATGCATATGAGGTTCAAAAGTCCTAGAGAGGTCATGGAGTAGCTCTGACAGTACAAGACATACAGGGCAAGGGTGTTTGCCACTGTGACCATGAGTGAGTACCATCATGCATCTGTAGTAGGCCATTGAGTTAGTATCATTAGTCTGAGCAAGAAGAAGGAAGTATATTACATCTTTTCAAAATTGGTGGACAGCATCATAAGACTTGGAAAGAGCCAATGGGTAATGTTGTCATGCAAAGATGTATGTATGTACCCAGTCTTCGAGCACTGCTCAATCTCCAGAAGTAACTTTTTAAAAGATTTGTGCCAAATGACACACTTGAGGGTTGTGTAGCCTAGCTTTCCCTCTTCTTTGGCATCTTCAGGGACCTGAAATGTTCTTAGCCTATATGAATATCTAAACAGTGGACATCATTCACAATAGGCAGCCAGCTGACAACAGTACCTCTGCCAATGACATTGCTATTCTGAATCTCAACTGGCAAGTTCACACAGCACACAATGACAGGGTAACTCTTGGCAGTGCCAAAAGATGATAGGTTGGATTTGTCAGCATAAAGGATCAGGCCAAATGGCATGGTGTTCTTGATATTTGGTAGACTCAACTAGCACAAATACAACATGTTATGTATGAGTAACAAATGACATATTGACCAGGCACATACTTGAATATCCCACCAATAATCTCTGGTCCAGGGCTTGTTGTAAAAATGTTCATGCTCAACACTGTTGTGCCTGTAAAGTCACTGTGCATCCCAGGTGAAGTGCAGACCAAGGAATGGATTTTCTAAGATATCAAGTGCCCACTCCCACAGTGGGTGAATATGTGCTTTGAACGTACATTCTTCCTTTTTGTATGGTACCTTAACTTCGACCCTGGAGAACTATTTAGATAGGTAGGATGGATGGCGATGAATGGATATTTGAAAATCATACTGGAGTGAGTTCCATTGCAGCTGCATCACATGCTTTGTGAAGTTCAGCATCATTCTTGAGTGTGACTTGGACAGCTCCCTGTGTGACACAAGCAAAGAGATCCAGCAGGGCATTGACTTGTTGCTGGTTGAGTAGTGAAGCGAGTGCAATTTCTGCAAACTCAAAGTCACCCAACATGCTAAATGGGGACCAAGGTGTTTTGTCAACCAGGGATGGGGACTTCTCACTGTGAACATGGAACTCTTCATAAGACTGATAAATCAGTGGTCAATTGCTTCTTGGATGAAATTGGATCTTGAATTCAGGAAGTTTTGCCACATTAGAACTTGTGGCAGTTGGCATTGACACATCTGAGGGAATTATGAGCACTATGAGAACATGTGCTGAAGTGAATATGTACCTGAGGCTTGGAGCATGTTGCTCGTCTCATTGTAATCTTGTCCCATAGTCACCTCAACTGCAGCCGCAGTTTGTCTGAGACTAGGACCACAACATAAATGGAAATCAGACTCACCAGGTTCATTGATGAAAAAATATCCTGTATCTGTGCAGTGAGCTTTGGGCACTCGAGGCTGTGATTTGAGTACCGATGCTCTCACAGCTCAATGGTGGGCAGCTGAGTTAATAATTGAAGCCAGAAACCATTACATTGGGTCTGCCTGTGCTACACACCAATTCATGTACCTCGTTGTTTCTCTTCATACTGATGTTCAAAAGCTACATGCTCCCTCTGATCTTCTTTGTGCTTCCTGCAACTCACCTTGTGCTGCTTGAAACTGGTTTTCTGAAATTTCCTGTTACAGTGAGGGCATTGATGGAGAATGGCATGATTCTGTTCAGCATTTTGACAGGTCAAAGCTGAACAGGTGGTACAGGAGGGAGCCATGAGAGAAGATGTATCATAGCTGGACTAGTTCATCCTTTGATCCCAGGTTTGGCTGATGTAAGACAATGTCATGCCATATCAGTCATTATCAGATCATTATCACTCAGTAACTTGGGTAACTCCTGTCCAATGAAATTTCTTCCCTTGGCACTGCCCCCAAGCTGTTGACATGTCATTACCAGACCATTTTAATGACCCTAATAAGGAAATATGCAAGCATTGTCAGCCAGCGGCATTATTATGTGCCTTGAAAATTTGCAACATACCTGACTGCAAGCTGTCAGGGAGGAGTCCATAGGTAGTCACATGACTCCTCAGAGAATGGTCTGTTTGGTCCAGTAGGAGAGCAGTACAAGTCCAACAGCAGTCAGAGCAGAGATGGTTTGTAACTGACAGAAGTTGGGTGGAGTTGGTGCAGAGTGAGTGAATGACCAGTGGAAGAGGGTGCAGAGTGAGTAAGGACCTAGAGTGAATGCACAGTTATGACAGTGCCCCCCCCTGAAGGCCACATGCATGGGATGGGATCAACACAAGTTGATCATTTGAAACCATTTTGGTGCCTTGAGGATAATGGCTTTAGCTGCAGCAGAGCTTCATCAGAGTTCAAAGTACTGCTTAAAAAACACATGTCAGAATACTGAACCTTTGTCCTTTCCTCCCATCACCATGCCTTCCACTGTCATAACTGTGTGTTCACTCTAGGTCCTTACTCACTCCGCACCCTCTTCTGCTGGTCATTCACTCACTCCACACCAACTCCACCCAACTTCTGTTGGTTACAAACCATCTCCACTCTGACTGCTGTCGGACTTGTACTGCTCTCCTACTGGACTGAACAGACCATTTTCTGAGGGGTCATGTGACTACCTTCAAACTCCTCCCTGACAGCTCACAGTCAGGTACTCCACAGTGCATGCACCACATGGTCCAGTGCCTGGACTGTTTCCTTTTCTGGATATTCTATGTTACCCATTTGTATGTCCTCCATCTACCCTTCATTCATCATCTAGGAAGTTTTGCTTGAAATTTTACAAGTCTCCATATGTCAGTGCCAATTCCAATTACTGTACCTCCATAGTAGTATAAAAGCATGTACCATACTCTGCTGTTCTTCAGTACAAATATCAACTTAGTTCCTACTCCCTCTGTCTCCATCCTCTGCCTGTTGGAGTTACTTCTGACTGTCTGTCTGTACTCCCCCTCTGAAATACGAGGGCTGAGATCATGCAAGGGGGTAGCACATGAGCTAAACCTGACACCCTTGCTTCACTCTGCCCTTACCTTGGTGGACTTCATTCTTGCCAACACTCTGCCAGTTGGAGTTCTGCTCTTGTCTACAACTGCGCATTCCTTCTTTCCAACGTGTTCGTTATACCAATGCCAAGCCTCAGGGTTGATCAGTTCTCCGACACTGCCCAGCACGCGGAGAGAGCTAAGGTCGTGACCTTCAACATGATGAGCGCCAAGTCTGCGCAACAGGCGGATAGCGGTGGGTGCCGAGCAAACCGTACAAAAGCACCAAATTACCCAATTCTACTCGGCACCCACCGCTATCCGCCTGTTGCGCAGACTTGGCGCTCATCATGTTGAAGGTCACGACCTTAGCTCTCTCCGCGTGCTGGGCAGTGTCGGAGAACCGATCAACCCTGAGGCTTGGCATTGGTATAACGAACACGTTGGAAAGAAGGAATGCGCAGTTGTAGACACGTTCTGGTAAGAACTCCTTTTGGATCATCATCATCATCCTGGTGATAGGTGCTGATCATTTCTAAGGCAAACCGAAACTGGTTCTATTGTTGTGACACCGTTCCCAGGTGCTATCGAGACCAAACCCGGATCAGCAACTGTCCCCTTCTTCGGTATCGAGCCCGCTATTCTGGACCCCACTACTGGAAAGGTGCGTGGCATTTCATCCTCCGACCGCTTCATATCAAATCGCTAACTGCGAGCCAGGAACTGGAAGGAAACAATGTCGAAGGTGTCCTTGTGATCAAACGACCCTGGCCCTCGATTGCTCGCACAGTATACAATGATAATAATCGGTATCTGGAAACGTACATGAAGGTGCGTCTATTGTCTGATTGGCTCCCCGACTTTGCCCATATCGGTATCTCAGCCCTACCCTGGCTACTTTTACACTGGTGATGGTGCCGCCCGTGACGAACATGGTTATATATGGATCAAGGGTCGTGTTGATGGTGTGTCATGCGCGTCTTTGGTGACGTGAACACAACTAAATATGCCCATACAGATGTGATCAATGTGTCTGGACATCGTTTGTCGACTGCAGAAATTGAGTCGGCCTTGATCTTGCACAAGGGTGTCGCTGAGGCTGCGGGTAAGAAGTCTTCTCGCAGGGTGTTGGGTCTGCTGCAGTATTGTTAACAATTTGCACAGTGATCGGCACCGCCGACGAACTGACAGGGCAAGCCGTGTTTGCTTTCGTCACCTTGAAACCGTGAGCAGTCATGAGCTTTACCAGTTTCAGGTGATAAAACCTCAATCCTGTTGTTCTAATCATACCAGAGAGTTCGCATATAACCCCAACGACGAAGCGTCGCTCTTAAAGGAACTCGTTCTCCAAGTCCGCAAAGTCATTGGTCCTTTCGCTGCACCGAAGAAAGTGATCATCGTTCCTGATCTTCCAAAAACTCGTTCCGGGAAGGTAAGACGAACTTCCAACTGTTTTCCAGTTTCGGCTGGTACTAACGCTGCATCGCGTTATCTTATCGTATTGTGATAGATCATGCGTCGTATCATGCGGAAGATTGTCGCTGGCGAAGGAGATCAGCTTGGTGATCTTAGTACTATTGCGGAGCCTGGTGTCGTCGAGGTCATTAAAAAGAAGGTAGCGGCATCATTGTGAGATGGGATGATCGCATGTAGATATGGAGTCGGATTCGTGTATGCTGTAAAATTTTGTTAGTGAACCAGGTGTCTTGCAACTGTCAACCAGTTGCCAATTCGTGCCCAACACATAGTAGTGCTAGGCGGTCGTAAGCTAGCATAATGTTATTAAGTGCGAACTAAGGCGAAGGTCGTTCGGTATTAAACCTCTTACCGGTCTGAATATTGAGAGTACAGCCGTTCCTGTCCATTACTCCAACCAACCTGAGAAAGGTTTCGATCAACAGTACTTGGTGTTATACATGGTGTAGACGCCCTATTTGCCGTTACAGCGCTTGGTTACAACAGAACAATCTCTTAACAACCTTCTTCATCGCATTGTTAATATTTGATTTCCCCAACTCCGATAGCCGCTTCAATCAGCCCAAAGTGTTCGTAAAGCAAGTCAGACAAGAGAGGCTGGCCGGACTGGTCATATTGGGGTTGTACCGATGGACTCGTCCACTCCACATTTTTGCCCCACAATTCCTTGAATCTCTCCATTTTATCGTCTTGCTTTGTGACACTAAGATATTCGTATACAGCTCTCCAGGCGCTGTCAAGCGCACCAACAACCCATCTAGATACGTAAGATCAATAGTCGGAGCTTACGGCTGAGTTATCTGACAATACTCACGCATGACGAGTGCTTATCGCTTCTCCCGCAAAGTGCAGACGTTTGTTCGCTGCGGGGTAAGTGAGGGAGGTATACACATCTTGGAAGTCACCGGGGCCGAATTGTGCGAATGCGCCTAAATTCGCAATTAACAAGATACCGAACCGAGCTGTGGTCAATCTCACCCATTGTCTGCACATCGTAGGTCCAGTCCTTGACATGCATGTCGAGGAATTGGTTGCACAGAAATTCGTATGTGATTGGATCACCGTGTGCACTTGCAAGATTGCAAAGTACGAGCTCCTTCAGCACTTCGTTCTGCCCTGCCATAGCAAGAGAGCCGAGGCGCTCCGCATCAGTGGTCCAGCAGTAGCTCGCAATGAGCACAGTGGACGGGGTATCAGTGCCAACCCCGTGAGATGGGTAGACGATGGTGCGAATGGGAAGATCTGTGAATGATTGCCCGCCGACAATGTTTAGCTTGGTAGTCCACCACGGCTCTTTAAAACGTATAGCAATCTTGACGGAAGGACCGTACTGGAGCTGACGCAGAGCATTCTTCTGCTCGACGTTCATCCCTGCGTCCTCCATATCTATCGTACGAAGCACGGGAAGAGGGAGGGTAGATATGACGTGCGGGTAGACGCGCGATTCATTGTTGACTGAGATCCTGACACCAGCC